>NW_020824814.1:2747500-3002500 GCF_003285875.2 Drosophila novamexicana
CTAGTCCCCTTCCTGCCTGACCCATTTATAATACCCTCTGGTAGGGTATTTTGGTATTTTATATGCCATGGCAGTGGCAACAGCGCATAACGTGGCGTATCCTGGCGCATCCTTTATGCATGCACTACGAAGGCCAGCACCAAGCAGCTACAATGACCCATTATCCTGTTACATTGCGTCCTGGTGGCCACCATAAAAAGCAATGCATGTTTTAGCACTCGAGCATTTGCCATGATGATGAGCCAAGTGCCAAGTGGACGAGTGAACGAGTGGCAAGTGGCAAGTATCCTGTGTCCTGTGATTACCTGTGCCAGCGCAGCTTCGACGAGCTGTCCTTCAACTTGAACGGGGCCGTTCAGCAAGCAATTTGCCATTTTGGCCATAAACGTTGCTCATTTGATTGATTCGTGCTTGACACACAGCAAAAAATAAAAGTGGAAACAAAATTTGTTTGAGCTGGCCCCGGGGAAATCTCCATAACGCTGCAAAGACTCCTGCCAGATGAATGCCAGCGATTGTGACAAGAGTTTCGAGTGGCTCAATAAACAATATTTGATGTATCGTGCCAAAAGTCAAGCTAGACAGCTGGGGGCGGCAGGGGCAGGGGCAGGGGCGTGGAGTGTGTAGTGAAAGAAGCTCGTTTAATCGCAGGAGATGCTCGAATATTGTGTGCGAGCACACGTTATAAATTGAGCTGTGCAACTGGGCTGTCAAATTGTAATAAAATCATATACTAGACTTTTTTTTTGTTTGCGCAAACTGTTGAAATATCCTTAAAGTCAAGCGACTTGAAGGTGTGTTGAATATAAATGGGATATAGCTGACATGTGAACTAACAGAAAGAAAAACATGTCTTCTTCTATGTGTTACATCACAACAACATTATAATACCCTCTACAGGTATATATATGTATAATACCCTCTAAGAGTATAGTCAGGTTGCCTAAAGCTCCTCAATCGAACTTCTATAACATAAAGATTCCACTTAGAGAATCATATTATATTGAGGGTGACTTTCGGACCCCATATATCTATTGCAGATCAACATAATCTTCCGAGTTTATAAAGCCATGTCCGTCTGTCTGCCTCTATGCAAACTAATCTCTCAGTTTTTAAGCTATCGTCTTGAAACTCTGCATGGGTTCAGCTTTCTGTTGCACGCAGCGCATATGTCGGCAGATCGGACAACTATATCACATATCTGACATAGGCACAATCGGTTGAAAATTAGGCCCTTGTATGAAAAACTCTTTAAGTTTCCTAAGAGCAAACCTGGCATTTATGGTATATGCAAAATCCTATCAAAATCGAACCAGTATATCATATAGCGGAGGATCAATCAAAGATTAAGTTTTTATAGGAATGCCTTTTTTATTTTCTCAAGCAATGTAATGTCTAAGCGTAGCTTTACATCTCTTCAATGTAGCCTCTAGGAGCAATTGGTGAGAAGTAGAGTTATTTGTAGGGACTCTCAGATCTGCTGTATGTCTGCAAGGGTATAGCGTCTATTTCTTTGTATTTACTTAATTTGTATAAGCTTTCTAGGTGGCCTAAAGAAGTTCTACTACATATATGTTTTTCTTCTGCAGCAGCTATATTTCTGTATTTTTTTATTGTTTATATATCCCTGATCAGCATCAATAGCCGACTCGATCTAGCCATGTCCGTCTGTCTGTCCGTCCGTCCGTCCGTCCGTATGTATGAACGCAAGGATCTCAGAACCTATAAGAGCTAGAGACTTGAAATTGATGAAAAGATGTAGATGCTCCTAGTTCCCGCGCAGATCGAGTTTGTTTCCGATTATCGATAACTTACTCCGTTTCCAAGCAATCGATAAATATCGATATCGATATCCTGTTTTTTGGGCAATTTTGGTAAATAATAAGAGCTAGAGTCACCAAACTTGACATAAATGAATTATATATATATATGCATTTGATGTTGGAAGAAGAGGGTTCAGGGGATACCCTGACATGACTAGAACCTCTTACATGTTTCGACTTATTTATTCGTCTGTATGCAAATAGTTACCTATTTTTCCTCAAAGTTTTATATCACCTTCAAATATTGACTTCTGCCTTCAATTTTATTTCAAAATATATGAGAAAGTCTTGATCCCAAATCCCTCTCTGAAACTTGGTATTGCCTTTCTTATGGGATTTATATATATTTGTATATGCTCGATATATGTTCAATCTCTGTATCTTTGCTGCGTGAACGTGACACAGCAATTCCCAATGCTAAATATCTGCTGCTGCTTGTTTAACTATCCATAACATACTTTCACACAACCTGCTGAATTTTTCGTTGAGCTTTCACATTTGACAATTTGCCTGACATTTTTATTATGTTTTTCGTTTCTTTTTTTTTCTTTTCTGCGCACATTTTTTGCTTTATTTTATTTTTGTTTTCCTTTTTTTTTTTGAGGGTAGAGCGTGCTAAATATTTCACATTGTGTCATAAAATGCGCGGCAACTGTGTGTGCGATGCCCTCTGCTCCTTACCCTCCCGCCAGATGTGACCTGTGACATGACAGAAAAAAATATTCGCGGTTGCCACGGGGTGTCTGTGTGTGTCTGTATGTGTGTCTGTCTGTCTGTCTGTGTGTGTGTGCGTGTTTCAATACATGTTCAAAGAGTCAAAGGAGTATATTCGTTTTAGGTATATTCTGTTCGTATTAAGTTTATATATCTATATGGCAAATCGAGCAAATCTATAGCTTCCATAGTTCAAACAACTAGACTAGGCTACGGATGAGCTCCTTTAAGGTTTTGCCACGGGGTATCTGTGTGTGTCTGTATATGTGTCTATCTGTCTGTGTGTGTGCTTTAATACATGCTCAAAGAGTCAAAGGAGTATATTCGTTTTAGGTATATTCTGTTCGTATTAAGTTTATATATGCATATGGCAAATCGGGCAAATCGGACAAATCTATAGCTTCCATAGTTCAAACAACTAGACTAGGCTACGAATGAGCTCCTTTAAGGTTTAGCAAGGGCGTGGCATATTGAAAAAATTGATATATCTTTACAAATTAGACAGCTAGCCTGCTTTAAGCTCGTGTGATGCCTTCTAGGGGGTTTGATCCCTGAATATCTCGATTCTACATATGTTGTTGCATTTAATCAAAAGCAAACAACTCAAAAAGCAAGCGTATTATGCAGTCGGTACGATCCGCTGGTTGATAATCTTATTCATTTTTTTTTTGGCTGGCTGGCTACTCACCGATATGTCGGCACCGGATGTCCTTGAGCAATGCACGGCAACGTTGTTTGGCCATTAAGGACGACATGCCGCATCGAATGCTTCTCGACGTTAATGCGCGGCTGTACCATGCCCTTGGGCTCGGTTACAATAATGCGGCCGGGATATGTCGAAATTTGTATTTCACCTGCAGAGACCAAACGAAACAAAAGAAAGTTAAACATATGTCTGGCAATTTTAACAAGTTGCAGCTGACAGCGCGACGCGCTTTTTGGTTAGATTTAAATGCGCGGCGGCTTCTTTGCCAAATTGATGGCAATATACATATATATACATACACACATATTTTTAATTAATTAAAAGTAAATAAAAGCAATCAAGTTGATTGCATGCGCGAGGCAGGTCAGCAGCAGGGAGTCAGAAACAGGAAACACTTTGCCTGCTTTATTTTTTTATAATACCCTGCCCTTAGGCTCAGTACGAAAAAGGTGTCGACTGTCATATGAATATATATATCTTTTTTTTTAGAGATAAATGTGCAGTGATAAATTTAAGGTTTTTGTTAAGAACAATGCTGGAATTTCGTATAAAACGGACAACTTTAAGAGACTCAGAGACAGGCAGACAAACGGACTTGACTTTATCAACTCGGCTGTTGATGCTGGTCCAGAATATATATACTTTATGCGGTCGAAGATGTCATCTTCTATGCATTACACATTTTAATATCCACAAAATTATAATACCCTCTAAAAAAGGTATAACAAGTGTATAAGGAAGAAGGCATCTCGGACTTTTGTACAGAAGCTACAGATTATCAGCTCCAAGTTTTTATATAGTTTCCTCTATTTAGTTTCTTTTTGCCTAATCGATAACTTTTCTGTTTTACTGAAATCGATAAAAAAAAACCGATAACGCCTTATGTTTATTGAGCTTATCTTGTAGCTTTAAAAAGCTGGAGAAATCAATTTTAGTATGTCGCCTCTCGCATAGTATACACATATCCAGAGCATTTAAGTTTGTGGTCTTAGGCTTAGCAAATGCATATTTATGCTCGCTTGTGTAAAATTTCCCACTAGAAATATACAATCGCAGCTGGTCACACTGTGACAATAGAAAAAGCAACCCTGCTAGAAACTCAACTTCAATAGATCAAAAAGTAGAATTTGGTTAAGAACAGTTTTTAGGAGTTTTATCTTTTTAGATCAATTGTTGTTATTTAATAACATAGTATTTCTGGCGATATATTTACGATTTATATATATAAGCCTTGTTTCATGTGGGATATTTAATTATTTATTTATGTCCCTCCCCCCTCACCCCCTCACTTTGACCTTCCCGACTTAAATGGCAGCTGCTTTAAAGCATGTGCTCGCATTCGTTTCTATTTGTGTTAATCCAATATGACAACTAATCCAGGAGCGCGTTTAGTGGGCCATTGGGCCAACAAAATCTGTTTCCAATGTTCGGTCCATTGTCCTTGCACGCAGGCTCTTGCTCTCTCCCTCTCTCTCTCTCTCTCTCTCTCTCTCTTTGTGTGTCTCGCTCTGTCTGGCTCTGTTGGTGCTGCGCAATTTAATTTATAATTTTCCTCGAACATCATCATCAGGTACAGCCCTTCGACCCCTTCTTGCTTCTGTCTCATTGCTCCATTGTGCATTAGCAGTCGTATTATTGTTAGCCGCCATTGTTGTGCCCGTTATTGTGCAAAATAAATGGATTTTTGGTTTAAATTGTAATTATGCGCTGCCAGCATAGCGTAGACAGACACCCCCACAGCCCACAGCCCGAGAGAGACAAAAACTGTTGCCTACTTTTGTGCGCGCCAGGTAAAGCCCGCGCTTTAATTAAGCGTAGCTCATGTGCATGCCTGTGTGTGTGTGTGTATGCGTGTACGAGTCTGTCTGTGTGTGTGTGTGTGTGTGTGTGTTTGTTAAATGAATTAGTTATGACCAGCTCTCTGGCTAGCAGCCAGAACTGTTTCATGTTACACTTTTAATGAGTGCACTCTAAGCAGTTTTTAATGTCCGACTGCAAGTGAGTGTGTGCGCTTGTGTGTGTGTGTGTGTGTGTGTGAGAGTGTGTTGGTCACTTGAATGGGCATTGTTTAGCCTTGGTTATGTGTAGTGCACTGGTAATTAATATGCGGCGGCTTACACACAGGCACACACACACACACTCGCATTCGCATGCACACTCGAAATGCCCGAAATTGGGTTGGGTTTCGGTTGTGGCTTTTGCGGTTTTTGGCCAAAAATTTAAGGCCAAATAGCGCGCTACAAAAATTGCTGATTAATTAAATGTGTATATACATATATATATACTTCTCTTTTAAATTTCAACAAGTGCTTGAGAAATCCGAAGAGCATAAGCCAAGGGTCAGCTGCTTTCTAAAGGAAAAAACAAATTCAACTTGCAGCGAACTGTGAATAAACTTTGCCCAGGCACGCACACACACAAACACACACACACACATACACACTTGCAAGTGGGGGAGCATAAACTTTTATCGTATTGATTGATGATGTGTTATGTGCGCACAAAAGGCTAATAGAAATTCAGCTAAAGCGTATTTTCACACACAATAAACTTCAAATAAGCACAGCACAAGATACACGCAACAAAAAGATCTCTTCACGTATTCGATTCATCTCTATCTTCCACAACTCTCTCTCTCTCTCTCACTCTCTCTCTTTCTCTGTCTCTCTCTCTATATATATTTATCTTTGTGTGTGTGTTCGTCTGCAGTTGGCTTTGCTCTGACAGCAGCTCCCTGGCGCATTGGCCCTTCTTTGCCGTCGATTGAATGTCACACATCATAAATTATGCACAACAAAACTGAAATTGACTTGGACAACAGCTATAAACTATAAACTTCAGATACTCACACACACACAACAACAAATTGTTGTGCAATAATTTGCTGTTCTTGATGGTAAAACAAGATAACGCTGCGTAATACACAAAGGAATTTTGCGCATTTCAAATGAAAACTGACGCACTTTTCCGGCCAAGTTAACACATTAAAAACAGGGCTTAAAAAGAATTTATGGTAACTAAAAAATAACTAAGAAGTTTATAATAATTATAACGTTTGCATTGCCAAAAGCTTAAAGTCTTAGGCAAGTCGTAGACTAAATAACTTGGCTTAGGGCTTTCCAGATGTGCGCGGGGTATGGTAAAGCATGTAATTGCTGGGCCTGGTCAAGATATTGCTAAGAAAGAAAAGCTACAAGATACATACAAGACACGGAGGGATAAGTTTTGCATAGGTAAGAAACAGACGCACAGACAAATTATATAGACTCTATATTGATTAAAGTCTATCGTATATATACGATATTACCTTTAAGATGTCTTCTTTTCTTTGCCTTATACATTTGATGACAATACTAAAATAATGAAAAACTTGTTTCTATGACAAATAAAAAAGTCAAGCTGGAGTGCTTTAGTAGGGAGTGCCCGACTAGGGATACCCTAGACCTTCTGGAGGTAGGGCTGGTTAATAGCTATAAGATGAAAGATACTTGATCTTGATATACTATTTTATAAGCCACATTAGCCAAATTTGGTGACTGTAGCTCTTAAGACCTATGAGATTTGCTCAAAGAACAGAATGTCGTTATCGATTTTTATCGATGGCTTAGAAACGGGGAAAGTTATCGATTATCGTACAAACTTGGGCCGCGCGGGCACTAGGTGGACCTACATTACAATTTTCAAGTCTCTGCGTCTTATAGGTTCTGAGATCCTTGCGTTCATATTGCGAACCGACAGAAAGACGGACGAACAGACAGACATCGTAGAATCTCAAATTGAAATATTTAAAATATGTCTTATAAATTTGCAGGAAAAAAGCCAAACAACTTTTTACAATCGTTTTCCAAAGTCTTTTTCACTTTTTATTTCTTTTCTTTTCGCGAAAGCATTTGCCTTAAAAAATATAGAACGAAACTTGATGGAGATTAGCTTTGTATTTCTGAAAAAAACTTTAGCCTAATCTAATTTAGTCTATATGATGCAATGATGTGAGCTTAGTGCCAGCTTTTGGAGCACAATGGAACCGCTGCAGCAAAAGCTGTTTTTCTGTCTAGCCCAAGGCTTATACAAAAAGAAAATCCTAATTGAAATTTCTATATATATATTCAATAGCTTAACTCAAGATAGCCTTTGCTTAGCCATAAATAATGCAATTAAAATTTGATGTTTAACCTACTTGAGTGTAGGGCAAAACTTGTCTTTTTGCTGCATCACAAAAAGCTAATGACGAAAAGCAATTTCACAAAATTCCAACTAGATGGCATTCAATTTTAATATTGTCCCCAGTTATAAGCCGGGTATAACTTGCACAAGCCAAGCCATGCCCCAAGCTGCTAATTAATTCAACTTAATTATGTGGCAACAGTGCTTGCCACCAGCTGATGCAGGAGCGGGCAAGGCATGGGCTGGGATTTGTGTGGCATGCGGGAGAAGGATGCAGTGGAGCATTGCTGACTGGACGATTAAGCTGGAAATGTGATTATCACGTACCTGTCAGTCTATTTACAGTGCGGCATGTGTAGCTTTTGTACGCATCATTGGGCCCCGCATTATTTATGTACAATTCGCCATTGGATAGGACCGTGTACTTGCCGCCAATGTCCGTGTTTGGATACAGATGCATGCCCGTATCCTGCACCCAGGCGGTGACCATTACAAATTCCGACATATAGCTGGGCACCTGTCAGTTGAAGGAATGCGTGGAATGGGTTCGATGTAAGTTAAGCAAATTTGATCAGCTCCAGTTAAATTTAATTTGCGTGTTCAACTGCATTTTGTGGCTGACTGCCAGAGATCCTGGAGCACGCTCGCAGCCTGCTTGGCTTACCTGACATTTCAGCACCGCCGTGTTGCCCGTCATCACGTATTCGTCGTGCACCTGCACCGTGTACTTCTGGTTGACAACTGTAACAAATGGCCAGCAATATTTTGTGTTAGCTATCAAATTATATATTTTGTTATATATATATACATATATATATATATTGCGCAGCTGTCGGGCGCATAAAACGTAAGGACAAACAATTATGTTACCGTTTTTATATAAGCCCGAATCCTTTTTGTTTAATTTTTATTGTTGCTGCTGTTCATAAAAAAGGGCTCTGGCCCAAAAAGGTTCGCTCGCCGTTGCCTGACAGCCAAAAAATATGTCGCACATTAAACAGGCGCCGCCAGCACACACCATATCGAAGTCCTTCGTCAGCCTACACACACACACTCACAAATCATGCCCAGGACATTGTGACACTTGGCAAAAGTGTGACCGTTTGTCAGGGCTGCCGACAGCAACATTAACAAGTAAGAGGTTCTAGTCGGGAGCTCCCGACTTGGGGATACCCTGTACCCTCTTCTTCCAACATCAAATGCATATATATATTCTACTTTAGAAGCTAAATGTCAAGTTTGGTGACTCTAGCTCTTATTATTTACCAAAATTGCTCAAAAAACAGGATATCGATATAGATTTTTATCGATTGCTTGGAAACGGAGAAAGTTATCGATTATCGGAAACAAACTCGATCTGCGCAGGAGCTAGGAGCATCTACATATTCATCAATTTCAAGTCTCTAGCTCGTATAGGTTCTGAGATCCTTGCGTTCATACGGACGGACGGACGGACGGACGGACGGACAGACAGACGGACATGGCTAGATCGACTCGGCTATTAATGCTGATCAAGAATATATATACTTTATGGGGTCGGAGAAGCTTCCTTCTGCCTGTTCCATTTTTAATGGGTTCAGGGTATAAAAATTGGTAGTTGAAGATTTTTTTGTTGCCTGTTCTCACGTCAGCCAAAGCAGCGCAGAGCCCAAAATTAAGAATGACAAGGATTCTAAAGCAGCCACTGCTCGCTGCACAGTGGTACAAGAGTGCTCAAATTGTGGAAAGTACAACATGTGGCAGCTATACTTAAAAGTGTGGGTTCTTGTTGTATTGCCAAGAATTTCGAGAACCTTTTTGAAAAAATTACTTAAAAATTATTACATCGTAAATATATTTTGGAATGCATGTTAAATATGCAGGAACATGTATTTTTTTAATTCACGAATTTCTAGAAAGTGCAGAAAAAGTTTTTAAACTTTTTTTTGGTATTTACAGAATAAAGTTTAAAGAACTTCCATTACTTTTTCTTTAAAAATTACTCAGTTCGAATGAAAAATATATTTAGGTATTTAATTTGGCACTTTTGTGTATCAGAAAACAATAATTTTGTATTAGAAAATATTTAAAAAATTTCTGGAACTCTTTTGTTGAAATCGGAGATATTTTTTTGATGGCGTTTTTTATATAGAAGTAAAATATTTGAACTAAATTAAAGAACTTTTAGAACCGATTTGAAAAAGTTATTTGCTTTATGTTGAAAATATATATTTTTTTGGCTTTTTTCTTTTGTAGGCAGGAAATATTTGGTATTTTAAAGTTTTAAGGAATTTGTTGAGTCAAATATTTATTTTGTTTATTAATTTTTTATTTATTATTTATTAGTTGGTCGACAATTTATTGAATCGATTTGTACCACTGTGCAGCTGTTGTCACATGCTTACCACAAGCGCCTAGCACTGTCAACCGCATTCAACACCGCCGCCCCCTCCCACCCATACCCCCCCTCCCCACCCCCTACTCCCTTTTAAAGCCTGCTGTTGGCATTTGTAAATTAATTAAGATGGACAAAGGCAATTTTCTACACGCCTCACTTGAAAAAAAAATATTTGGAATTTAAGCTTCTTACATTAGAGCCTAAAAACTAACTGTATAAATGCGGGTGTATGTGTGTGTGTGCTTGTGTTGAAACTCTTTTAAATGCCGCTCACGAATTGGTTTTTGTTTGCCCAACTTTAATATGCTAAAATTGGATAAAGTTTAATTTGAAAAGTTGTTGTTATTATTTGGGAGTTTATTTTGTTTTTCCATTTTTTTTTTGCGATTTTTGTACGATTTTCTATGCTGCAACAACAAGAACAAGAACAACAACAAGCTGGAAAAGTTTGTGACAACATTTTATTATAATTCCTCTGACCAGCGCGGCTGCTGTTTTCAGTGGAGTTTAGTGAAATTTTGTTTTCTCTTTTCTTATTTTTTTTATTTTTGCTATATATTTTTTCTCTTTATCTTCATTATTTGTATTGCTGCCGGGACGGGCCAGGACCCAAACAGGATCAAAACAGGACGGCCGTCAGACGGGCGGGACTCGAGCTGTTACGGCTTGAGTTTTATTTTTCTCGTTTTGGCAATTTTTTTGTTGCATATTTTTTGTTTTTATTTTTTATTTTTTGCTGCATAGTTTGGCATTTTAAGCAAGGTTTTTTTTATATTTATTTTCAAGTTGCATGCGGCAACATTGTGTTGCATCGAAGGACAGGAACAGGACAGCTGGGCAGGAGCCGTAAGCATGAAAGCTAAGTTTATAGACGTCACACAAAGTAACCAAAGAGGGGAGGGTGGGTGGTGAGAGAAAGACAGAGAGGGGGTGTGGCAGGTGGCTGCACTCGGATTCTAGGCGGAAATTCATTTCCGCATTGTTTTGCACAAGTCTATCTGTGTGTGTATCTGTGTGTGTGTGTTTGTGTAGCAAACTTTTTGTTGCACAAATTTATGTTTATGATGTGCGCCGGCGGAAAGATGCTTTTGGGTAGCGCCAGTCTTTGGCTGATTTGCAGCTATTGTGCCGAGGCGAACTATTAAATTATGGCCTAGCCAAGCGCGCTGCATATGCAATAGGAGGGTGGTGGGTGGAGGGAGGACGGGAGAGCGGGTGGTATGAGGCGTAGTTGCGGCATGCTCAACGATGTGCATTCAACTAATTACGAACAAATTACGCAGGTTTCATACACAAGCAGCCAGACGAACGATAAGGGCAGGTGGGAGAGCCTGCAACCAGGGCAACTTTGTAGCTCAATCAAAAACTTTGATAGCACAGATAGAGAAGAGAGTGAGAGAGAGAGAGCGGGACCGGAAGAGACAATGTAGCTGTGCATGTGTGTGTGTGTGTGTGTGTGTGCAACTTGCAACTTTGTGGCATCATTCATCATGCTGCATGCGGCATGTCCTTGGCCTGACAGAACCAAAAGTTCCGACTCTTTGTATTGTATGCAGAATTTGTCAAGTTTCCTTGTCGTTCCTCCCCTTCTTCTTCTTGTTGTTGCCTTTTTTGCGCTAATTACGCGCACTTATGCCAAAAGGACCTCAAGGATATGCACGCTGCGAACTAAGCGCCGGCAATTAAATAAAATCCAAAAGACGCCAAGGCGCCCAAAACATACAAAAGTCAACTCCGCACACACATTAGCTGAGAAATTAGAAGCTGACGGAGGGTCAGGCCGAGGGGGTTTGGGGGGGCGACGGGTTCGCCCGGGGCGACATCCCTTGGTAACTTTTGCAAATTAGGCAAAACGTTTTGCGCCAAATCTACGCGCTGTCAAATTGTTCAAGCGTAAAGCGTTGCGGCCACTCGTCTAGAAATTGGTCGAAAAATAAAAAAAAAAAAAAAACAAAGACAAATACAACCATTTTCCACACACAAACACAAGCACACACACACGCATAGAGGGAAAAACAAGCAAAGCGACCGCAAATAAAACAAAAAAATAAGTGGCTCTTGTTGTGCATGCACGACTAGCATATGCCCTGTAAGCAGCTCAGATTCTTTTATACACTAGCATGTACTTAAGTCTTATAATTCGAGCTGATCCCTCATTAGAATTAAAACAAGTAGATGAGCTACTTAGCCTGAACGTTTAGTAATTTAAATAATTAGGCATTTCTGCATATGAAATGAAATAGTATTTGTGCTTAAGTCAAACACAATATCAGGTACTTGATCCAAGAAAAAGTATTTGAAAGAAGGGGTTTCTACCTTAATTCAAGCTCAGACTTGAGCAAAGATTTTGTAAACATATTTAATGCTCTGTTGGATCATAGAGGACTTCTAATGCTCCTTTTATGACATGTGCATAACTTGAACATACCCCTTTCTCACACTTTCTAAATGGCTACAGGGTATAATAAGCCAGCGACATGGCGTATACGTAACATTTTGTTGAGTTGGTGAAAAATGACCGCCGGATGTGTGGAAACTTTGCATGTAGCCAGGCCGGCGTATCTATATGAGTGTGTGTACGTGTACGTGTGTGTGTGTACGTGTACGTGTGTGTGTGAGGGGGTCACGGGTGCACCCTTCCATATCTAAGATCTTTGCGGTGGCGACTTCACTGTTTGTTTTCGCTTTCAACTGTTTTCTTTCTGCACGGTTTTTGTGTGTGCGAGAGTCTGTTAATTAAACGGAGCAGCCGCAGCCCAAAAGCCAAGAGTCCTGAGCCAGTCCTTTGAGAGTTTTATCTACGCAACTGGGCATTTTATATGGCATTCAAGGCTTTTATGGCCAGTGCTAATTGTTGTTTTTGTCTGCCAGCATTCACTGTAGTTGGCTGCCCAATGAGCCGTAAAATCTATGCGACATGCGATGCCAATCAAAGTGATTGGGCCGTGGCGACTTTTCGACTTCTCGACTGCTCAGCCCAAAAGGCTGCTCATTAATGCACTTTATTAAAGTCCCTCGCAAAGTGCCAAATGAATGACAAACTTTTCTAGTTGAAACTGGCTAACAAAAAAACAGAACAAAAATCAAGACGAACTTTTGGTGCGCTTGAAGGGTTGCAAAAGTTAACAGCTGAAAAGTTGTTTAGTATTTATTAAAAATTCAACAATCGAAAAAATTTTGCTTTGCGCTGTCTCAAAAGTTAATTCATGTACGGAAGAAAATAAATAGCCCTGTCAAATTTTATTTTGAATAAAATGAAACTTTTTTTTTGAAGTACGTCTTTTACCTGTCAATTTATATTTTGAATATTGCTAAACTTTAGTTTTGAGTACGTGCTCTGCAGTTGGCCAAATGCAGTTTGAGTTGACCATATAAATCTTGGCTAAATTATGTTTCCACTCGGAAAAACTCGTCCCTGAAACTATTTTCGTTTCCTTCGATCTGTCTTGAACTCTATGCTGAAATTGTTTGAGGACGTGCTGCGCACTTTTCAAAAAGTTGAGGCCGCGAAGAAATCAATTTAAAATTTTTATATTATAAACATTTAAATATGTGTTTTACAGGCTTAGTAATATATTTTCAATATAATGCCCTTCTATGTGGTTCTCATTATTTTTTTAGGTAACGGCTTTTATGCTTCGATTGAAAGTTTTCTCTTAACAATTCTGCTCAATCTTTCAGTTCAATGTATTCTTCTGTTCTCTTTATATTTAAAAATCTATATTTATCGAATGCCTTTCTATGCAATTGTCATCAATTTAGTGTGTTTTATCAACAAGATGTGTTGGCAATTTAACAGAGCGTAATTTAGCTAATTTTTTCAATTTAATGGGCTCCCCTGTTCCCTCTATATTTAAATGGCTACATTTATCTAATGCCCTTCTATGCGATTCTCATGAAACTAGGTACAGTCTTTCATGCTTCGATTAAAAGTGTTCTGTTATGTAGATGTGATGGTAACCTAACAGAGCGTATTTTTGCTCATTCTATCAGACTAACTCATTTGAAATTCAGGAGAAACGGACTTCTAGAAGTGTCACAACAGTTCTGCGTTGTTGGCACCAATTTGGTTGCCTAGTAATAAAACTTTCAGAGTGGTTAGGGCAACCAACCGACCGCCAGAGTCAATTCTCGCGCTTGGGCGCCAAATTAGCGACGAGTTGTGGATCTTATCCGCCACAGCCTCGCCCCGCCCCGCACCGGTTCGCATCGCTCCGGCAGTCAACATTTTGGCAGTAGTAATTAAAACTTGCGTTGACTGCTTTTAGGCGCTGCGTTTCGAAAACTTTGCAATTAAGCCGAAAGTTTTTGCTAGCCAACGACAAGCTGAGTTAGCGCAAAATCAACTGCCGCACGCGGCCATAAAAATTACGCTTAAATTAATTACGTAAAAATTTTTATTAAATCTACTTGAACTTACCGCCGCGCACGTGCACCTCCCGGCTGAGCACCGTGCCGACCAGATTGCGCAGCTTGCATCTGTGGAAAATATACAAAAAATATATTTTTAAAAAATATATTACGCATACGCCGGTTGCAGCAGGCGCTCACCTGTAGACCGTGGCGTGGACCTCGTGTCGATATTTTTCGGCTGTAAATGGATAGAACATCATGCTGCCATTGGACAGCTGAAATACCATGTCCTGCTGCGGCGGTATGGGCGTCCATTCCACCTACACAGAGCGAGAGTGAGAGAGAGAGAGAGGAGCGCGAGACAACGGGGCGTATTAGTTTTTTTTTTCGCTTTCTGTTTTTCGGGCAGTCAATTAACTTGGAAATGAGCGGCAGACTAAAAGTGGCATGCATAATTAAGCAGGCGAAAACAGAGTGCAGAAAGAAAGCCGACCACGCCCATTTTAGGGACTATATATGGAATCTATATATATATATATATGGTATACAAACCTCGGGCGGTGGGCTGCCATGGCCGGAACATTCTATGAGGCCGCCGGAATTGTTGGAGAACTCAACGCGATGCGGCGGCTCGTGCAGAAATATCGGTCCCTGCAGATCCAAGCCATTAACTATGTAGCTCGTCTCAGCTGCAGAGAAAGAGAGAGAGAGAGCGTGAGAAAGAGAGAGTAAGAGAGAGAGAGGGAGAGCTATATAGATTAAGATCCCGCGTTTGCTGTCGTGTAATGCACGAGCGGCCAAAGTTAATTTCAATTTCATTTAAGCCACAAACTTTTTTTGGGCAAAATTAAGTGAAACAGTCCTTGTTGTTGTTGTTGTTGTTTTTGCTGCTGCCGTTGCCCGGCGGCTTGGCCTAAATTTTAATGAGCATCTCTCATGGACCACAACAAAGGCACGCACAAAGCGAAAAGACAATTGCTTTTTACCTGTGGCCAACGCTTCGTGGCTTTATTTATTTTTTTTACTTAATTTTTTTTTTTGTGGGTGTGGCTTGTTGGGCGTCTCCGCCGAGTCCTTCCTAATTGCTGTGACGCAGCCGCTGGCCAGGCATTGCATAATTTTTGGCCGTATTTTAAAGGCGCTTTTGATGCGGCTTTTATGCCTTATTTATTATTCACTTGGTAGTCAAGGCCCAGCCGTGTGGGCGTGACTTGTGTGTGTGTGTGTGTGTGTGTGTGAGTGTGTATTTGTGTGTGTGCATGTCAAGCTATATTTGCATTGCGGCTGGCTGACAACTTGAGGCGTTGCCTCACAGTGCACTGACCCGTTTTTATGCCACACAGCAACTCGTGTAGATAACATATATATTTTTTTATGTGCTTTTTTTTCCTTTGGCCATCCAGTTGCATGAATAATTTAATTATTTTTAAAACATAATAATAAAAAAATATACTACACGAGTTTTTTGCGTTAGGCAAGAGCAAAAAAAAATTATATTTATGAGTTTGTAAAACTATTTCGCTTTAATTTCGCCATTTTCTGTTGTGATTTTGCTCAAATTTGATTTTATTTCTTAGCGAAATTGTGGATATTTAAAAAATGCAGGCTTTAGGAGAAATTAGTTAGCTATTAAAGAGCTTGAAGTAAATATAATCTCATATTCTATGACTAATTTGTGCTTTCTGGAAGCGAAATAGCGAAGAATCGGAACATTGGAAACATTTTCAGTCCTGCAGAAATGCGAAATTAATAAATGGACTAATGGAACTTTCATGAGCTAGAAAAAATTCCTAAGCTCCATTTTAATCTCAAAGTTTCTTAGACCTGGGCCCTAGTAAATAGAAATGTCGATGATTGATAGTAAGAGGAGAAATGGAAACTGGGAACTGCACAAGCGATATCAAATATGCAAACTCAACTGAATAGAAATGGTAATGGAAATAAGTAAAAGGAGAAATGGAAACTCGGAATGGTACAAAGAAGCGAGAAGAACGAGGAAGAACGTTCTGCAAAAAACAAAGCTAATTATATGGAGCTTCCGACAGGACGTTCTTCCTAAACTCTTAGTAAAATTGCAGAGAACTGTCAATCAGACGAGAAATGGAAACTCGGAACGAAATTGAGAAGTTAATTAGGAAAGAATATTATGATGAAAGCAAAGCAGCAAACATATGAAACTTTATCCTTGAATTCTTAGAGAAATTGCAGAGAAATGGTAACTGGGAATAAGACGAGAAATGAAAACTCGGCACGATGCTGGCAACTGAATAAGTAAAGAATTTTCTGCTCCAAAATAAGCCAATAATATGAAGCTTCTAAAAACGCTTTGTTCTCAAATTCCTAGTAAAATTGCATAGAAATGTTGACTGGGAATAAGACGTCAAGTGGCGCATTTTTGACAGCAGCCGCAAAGTATGCAGCACTAAATTTGTTAGCAATTTTCAGCCGCAGCAATAAAATGAAAAATTGTTTTGTCAAAAAGGCATTGGCCAAAAGATAACTGGATAGAATAGCCCGAGCCGGGACAAAGGCAGAAAATCCCCAATACCCAAACCCCAACACAGCCGAAAGTGTTGCAAACTTTGTGCCACTTTCGTTGCGGTTCTCTGAGTGTGTGTGTGTGTGCGTGTGTGTGTGTGTGTGTGTGAGCACGCTGTCAACTGCAATGCCCAAAGGAAATGCGCCGAGCATGGCAAAAATGTTAGTGAAAAGTAAAAAGTGTTTGCCACAAGTTGATGCCACAACGGGCCAGCACATTAAATTTCCAGTTTTAGTTTTTAAGTCACTTAAGATGAAGCTTTTTTTTTCCCCCATTTTCTATTCACAAACAAAGTTGATGTGGAAAATGTTGTAACCAGAGATTTGCGACTCAGTCTAATGAAAATTAAATTTGTCAGCTGAGAAAATTGTGAAATACAAAAAGGAAAGGAAAGGAAGGGAAGAGTTAACACAAAGCTGTCAGCTAATTGGAGACGCACAAAAAGCTCGGTTAAATGTGATGCCAGGTTATTTATGAGGCAAACAAAAGCGTGCGATGCGGTGGCAGCCGCAACAATGCCAGCCGTCGGATGCTATCAAAATGTGACATGAAAACATGCCCCATATACATGCGTGCATGTGTGTGTGTGTGAGTAGTTGATGATGATGGTAATGTAGCTGTAGCTGACTGTATCTCGCTGTATGTGGCATGTGTGTGTGTGTGTGTGGCACTGAGAATGCGGCGTAAACGCAACACAATGACCGTCTG
Source organism: Drosophila novamexicana (assembly GCF_003285875.2). Classification (NCBI taxonomy): domain Eukaryota; kingdom Metazoa; phylum Arthropoda; class Insecta; order Diptera; family Drosophilidae; genus Drosophila; species Drosophila novamexicana. The sequence continues at coordinate 2,764,885 of NW_020824814.1, forward strand.
ATAAACTCGATAAGGTTTTGCTTGTGTCGTTCGTGTTGCACGTTGCGCGCGGAGCTGCCTTTGTTGCTGCCACTTTGCACATAATTGAATACAAGCCGCACCATTTGTCAGTGTTGTCAATCAAACTGGCCAAAGGACAGCAGCAGCAGAAGAAGCAGAAGCAGGAGCTGCCATGCCCCAAACGTAGCTAAAATCAATTACGCGCACAGAGCGAGAGAGAGGGGGCTATAAAAGTGCGCGATGTTCTATGCAATGCCAGCGGCAGGCTGCGCATCATTATCACGGTTCATTTAAAATTGCTGGACGGAAATGACTGCCAAGCAGCAGCAGAAGAAGAAAAAGAAATGACGAAGAAGAAGCAGAAGCAATCACATCAATGGAGTAAGAAGCAGCAGCAGGACAACAGCCATCACAGCGCACACAAAATGCAAATGAGCAGCAGCCACAGCCCAGCCCCGCCCAGCCAGCTGGAGTCAAGGCTTGAGCTTTCAGCAGCTACACCCTACCCCTAGCTACACCCTAACCCGCATACACTCACACTGTCCAACTGGATTTCTATTCAGCAATGCAGCCATAATAAATGGCAACGCTCGCTGAAAGAAAAGTCGTCGCGTAATTAAGAAGAAAATCCGAGGGAAAAACGACAGAAAACAAGAAAAATAAGAGTAACATTTCGAGTGCCAAAGATGAAATACCCTATATATATATATATATATATATCAGATAAAGCAGATATATAGCAGATAAAGATATATAGCAGATCATATAGAATGAGCTTTAAGTTTTTAATATTTTTATGAATTGCAAGCATCTTGTACTAAGGCATATAAGTGTGTGTGTGGGCGTGTGTGTGTGTGTGGGCGTGTGTGTGTTGGTGTATGCATGCGTGTATGTATGCATATATGTATATAGGTATGCACGCATGTTTGTTTTCCAATACCAATCGCAGACCAAGCTTAATTGTGCTGCAAATTTAAATGAAACGAATTTCTACCAAGTGCTCTACTCCTCGATTCTCAAGAATTCAAGTGGGCTTTGCTGCAATTCAGCAAGGCAGGAAACGTTGGCTCCAGCGGCCTGTGGAGGAGCAACTTGTGCTGGAGGAGCAGGAGTCGGTGACGCAGGAGGAGGTGGAGCGGGTAAGTAGATATGTATGTAGATGTATGTATGTAGATGTATGTATGTAGATGTATGTATGTAGATGTATGTATGTAGATGTATGTATGTAGATGTCTGTATGTAGATGTATGTATGTAGATTTATGTATGTAGGTACATATGTAGGTATGTATGTATGTATGTATGTATGTATGTATGTATGTATGTATGTATGTATGTATGTATGTATGTATGTATGTATGTATGTATGTATGTATGTATGTATGTATGTATGTATGTATGTATGTATGTATGTATGTATGTATGTATGTATGTATGTATGTATGTATGTATGTATGTATGTATGTTTGTTTGTTTGTATGTATGTGTATATGTATGTATGCATGTAGGCATGCAAACATGCGTACCTATATATGCAGACATGCACACTAACATATATGCATGCATGCATATATATATGCAAAAATGCATGCACACATATATATATGCATCTATATATGTATATGTACCTATGAGTGTATGTATGTATGTATGAATGTATGCATGTATGTATAAATTTATGTATGTATGTACGTATCCTGACATGTATTCATACATGTACGAATGCAGGCATGTTTGCATATATACAAAACAAACATGCATGCATGTCTGTACAAACAGACATACATATATATATATTCAAACTTAAAACATAGCGCAAAATAGCTTTACATAAACATTCAGGAAAACTATAATCGTATTTTCTTAAATGCGTTACATACTTAACCCCACAGCCATAATACCCACTGCGAGCATGTAAAAGAAAAGTCCAGCAGGCATGTCTTTAATTTCCATGAAGTCAAGAAAAACTGTAAATAATGACGAGCGTCAGCTTCAAAGCGCAACTAAATCAAAAACGCTTAAGATTCCAAATCCACCGCCCCTCCCCCGCGTATCCATCAAACATCCCCGTAAACGCCCCTCTACAAACTTAAGCTCGAAGAGTAATAAAAACCAGCGACAAGTTCGCAGCGTCAAAGTTTTTCCGTGCGCCATTTAAATGAAAACGCAATTTCGAGAGTCGAAAAGTAAAAGAAACAGCAAGAAGAAGAAGAAGCAGCATCAGTAGAAAACGATGAAGAAGCAGAGAGAAAGAGAAAACGGAATGAAGAAGAAGCAACACACGTTAAAGCTGATTTGCATAAGGTACGTGAGTGAAAGATGTTCCCAAGGCTTTTGTCTGCTGTCAAGGGGCCCAATATAAAAGGCAAAGAGGCGTGGTCAGAGGAAGGGAGGGGGGGGGGGCGGGATTCGCAGGGGAAATGGCTTGACAAATATATGAAGAGCATTCGACGGCGCAACGTTGCCATTTGATTGAGGCACTGCCATGCCCCCCGACCCCCTCCCTACCTATTCGGCCAAAAAAAAAGTCGGCAGCGCCTAACATTTAAGGGAAGCTCCTTAGCAGCTAAGCGACCCCTACCCCCTGCCCTGGCTTCAGACCCAATCCCCGCCACCTCGCGCCCTCTCTTTGGCCTGCTCTCGGTTCAAGTGCACGCATTTTTCTGCTTAAAAGCCTCGACTAATGCGAGGCGTCTGCTTCAGCCGAGCGTTCCGAGCTGCCTAAACCCCAGCCCCATGTCTCTGTCTCGACGCAGCAGAGCGTAACGGTATTTGTATATATATCTATGCGTGTGTGTGTGTGTTCGGATGTGTGTGTGTGTGCAAAGTGTATTTGCTTAGGTCATATCACGCACAGCGCTGCCAGCCCCTTGACTTTATTCAGCTGTTGCCGCTTCGACGCAGCCAACAACAGGCAAAATATACCCTAAGAAAACAGCCGAATTGTTGAACGACTAGCAGTTACCCTGTACTAATCTACAACATTAACGGACACTGGGTTGATTTATAGAACTTAATTCGAAGCATGCTCCAGAAAACTAAACTGACAACTTTTTCCAGTGAAATTACAGGGTATTTTATGTTGGTTTTCTTGCTGAGCTGCTTTTGTCAATAACAGTTTGCTGCTGCTTATAAAATATGTAGCTCTTAGCCAAGGAGTTGTTTATTAAGGAAGCTTGTCGTGTATCTTGTACAGGGTATTTCAAATGTTCTTTTGTGAAAACTTGGCCTTGCACATTTTCGTATATACAGGGTATTTCAAATGTTCTATTATAAATATCCTTGAAAATACCGCAGAAAAAATCAGTTAGCTGAAATATTAAAGATGTGCCAAGTAAATTAAGCTAAAAAGCCAATCTGTTTTTAAATTACAGGGTATTCGACAGGTTTGTGATGTCCGATTTAATATTCAAAGTTCAGTTTCGCATGAGTTGCCGCTGTAAAATTAAGCAGCTGGACATTGCCTTTAACTTGATTTTCTCTAAAGTGCAGCATACCACTTGCTTTGCCTGTTTACAGGGTATGCGCGTAGCCTGCATTTTGATGGCTTGCGCGATTGAACTAATACATTTGAATGCTACATTTGAATTTTGTTATTGACTGCGCGCAGCTGTTGTTGCTGCTGCTGCGGCTGCACATGTTGCTGCTGTGCGTTGCTGTTGCCAGCTGCTGCTGTTGCACGTCGATGTTGTTGCTGTTGCTACTTTGCGGTTGCTTTGCGCACAAAAGTATGCAATTAAATTGCGAACTACTAAAAGTGAAAAGCATTTCAATTAATGTTGCAGACGTTGCTGTTGTTGCTGCTGCTGTTGTCGCTGCTGCTGTTGTCGCTGCTGCTGCTGCTGCAACGTTAATGAGCGCCAACTTTAAAAGTCACAACGGCAACTGCAGACAAAAGCGCACGTCACGTTGAGTTGTGTCGTGTTTTGTGCCATAAAACTGAATTATTGAAAAGCACACGTTTCACTTTTGTCTGTCTTCAAAGAAATGAAGTCAACAGCAGCAACAGCAGCAACAACTGCAGCAGCAGCAGCAACAACAACAATGACAAAAGTTTTGCAAGTTGCCTCGCGGCAACTCGTTGCGACGGCGTCGTTTACAAGCAAACTCATAGAACTTTCTGCTGCCGGCGTGCACCAACACTTCAGGGCACAATGCAACAGCAGCAACAGCAACAGCAGCAACAACAGCAGCAACAGCAGCAACTGGGCTCAAATGTTAATTGCAGTTTTTGAGCAGACGCAAGACATAATTAGAGCTGTTCATTGTCTAATGTATTATGGCATTTAGCAACCGAATATGCAACACGCCCGCTCCCCTCGCCCCACACTCTTGAAGGCGCAGCAAGTTGCAAGCGTTGCAACATACACCCACACACACGCACGCACACACACAGCGCACACCAAGTTCAACAACACGCCCTCGAAATGTGAATGACCTCGAATGTCACGTTGCACTGTGGCAAGCTGAGGGCCAGTCGTTGTGTGTGTGTGTGTGTGTGTGTGTGTGTGTGTGTGGCAGTTTGTCAGAGGCGCAACGGGCGGCGGCCAAGATTATGCAGCTAGCCTGTGTGCCTCGACTGGGCTGCCATTTTATGAAACAAAAAGCGAGCAGCAATGGCAAAGCCAAGTAAACAGGCAGCTTTTGTGGCAAGCTCTGCCAGCATTGTCCAAGGCAGCGACAACATGCAGCGCATAATCAGCCTCATCATCAGCAACAAGAAGAAAGGCCTAGACTGTCACAGTCAGAGACCAGCAGCAACAGCAGCAGCAGCAACAACATCAGCCCGCAGCCTTTTGGCTTTGGCAAAGTGAAAAAGAAAGAAGGAAAAAAAAAAAACAAAGAGCCTGCGGCTGCCAGGAGGCATTGCTGGGCAGGCATACGCTGTCGTTGATCTTTTGCTGATAACTTTGGCTTTTTGGAATAAAAAGCACGAAATGCCAGGCAAGATATCAGACGTGGCCCGCTCCGGCTTGTTAGCCAAGTGGACAAAGTGGCTGTGGCAATGTTGCAGGCGACAGCGCACAAAAGACAAGCCAAAGAAGCGACACTAGCAGCAGCAGCAACAACCACAACAACAACAACAACAACAGCAACAACAATCAAAAGCAACCGCATAAAACAACAAAAAAACTGGATACGCAGCTTAATTATTTTTAGCCAGGCGCACACACAAAAAGTGTTGCATACAGCCAGGCGCCAGTCAAAGCTCAGGGATCAGTCAAACGCAAATTGAAAACATGGTGTAAACAAAAATGAAAGACTAGAAGATACCCTGTGTACTCCAAAATATCAGTTGGCAATTGTGCTGAAGCCTTAGGCTGAAAATCGATGAAGGAAAAAACGTGAAGGGTTGCATTTCGTAATTCAAGTCGATAGACAGACAGATATGCTTAGAAAAGCTGAGCTGAAAATCGATATATATCGAAACTAAAAACATGACGAGTAGTTTTTTTTATTTTAAGGCGACAGACAAACATACGACGTCTCTTTAGCTAAGAGATATGCTTGGATATTCTGAAAATGCATATTTATCGATATTGAGAATTTGATGAGTTGCATTTCAAGTCGATAGGCGAAGTCAGAGTGACAACTGCATAATACTCATTTTACTCAACTTCGATGGGTATAGGGTATAAAACTGAAGATGTAAGAATGCGGCAAGAAACTTGATGAAGGAACTGAAGAAAATCGTTAATAAACGGTTACACTAGGCGTATGCGTTATATATATAGAGCTGAACAAGTTTATCGATGAAAACTTATGACTTATGAAGTTAATGCTCAAAATATTCATATTTTCATGTTTAGTTTTGATAAGTCAAGCATCTAAATGCATACAAATTGAGCATGCAAATTATGTGATAAGTATCTAAGCAACTTCTGGGCATATTTCAAATATTCCTATACTTTTTTATATGAGCCAAAAAAGCCAACATCAAATGCATATATGTATTCTACTTTAGAAGCTAAATGTCAAGTTTGGTGACTCTATCTCTTTTTATTTACCAAAATTGCCCAAAAAACAGGATATCGATATAGATTTTTATCAATTGCTTGGAAACGGACTAAGTTATCGATTATCGGAAACAAACTCGATCTGCGCGGGAACTAGGAGCACCTACATCTAAAATTCCAAGTCTCTAGCTCTTATAGGTTCTGAGATCCTTGCGTTCATACATACGGACGGACGGACGGACGGACGGACGGACGGACGGACGGACGGACAGACGGACATGGCTAGATCGACTCGGCTATTAATGCTGATCAAGAATATATATACTTTATGGGGTTGGAGATGCTTCCTTCTGCCTGTTACATACATTTGCAGTTCGCACAAATACAATATACCCTTATACCCATTTTTAATGGGTTCAGGGTATAAAAACAAATAGATTTTGTCGCTTCAGGTGTTCAGATTTTAGTGAGTACATTATAAAATATATATATATGTATGCGTATAAAAAATATATAGTATATTTATATGTAAAACATTTTTGGTGCTGGCAACAATCGAGAGACAGAGATTTGGCTGTCAAAGGATGCTGCGGCAAATGGTACTCACCTCGTATGATGTACAGGATCAGGACAGCCTTAAAAAGGCTGTGTAAATCCATTTTTTATGAGCACTAATGCTTTCCATTACATTTTTTATGTGTGTATTTTAAACGCCGATTTTTTTCTCGATTTATTTTGTTTGTGTTGCTTTTTTCTGTTTATCCTCTTCTCTGTTTATTTAATTTCTTTTTGTTTTCTTTTGGGCACACATGAACAGATTTGCGCTGTGATTGAAGCTTTTTAATGGTTCTGTTGTTGTTTTTCGTTTTTGTTTTTGTTGTTATTTATTTATGTTTTGCGCGCTTCGAAATTCATTAAAATGTTTAATGCGGCTGCTGGCAGCGCTAGAAAGCTGTTAGAAAATACCAAATATTTATGTGATTTGCAGCAAGTACTTGGTTCGACGAACTTTGACCCCGGAATTTACAGCGATTTTTCAAATGTCGGCAAATGTCGGTGCTCTTTGCAAATGTTTTAAAGCTGCGCAGTTGTTGTTGAAGTTGTTTCTCTTTTTTTTTGTATGCAACGCTTTTGATTTCACTTGACGACAGTCAGTCAACTGTCAGCGGGGATATTAATCATGTCACACACACACTCGCATAAACACACACACACACATACACACACACAAGCACTTGAGCCCGTCGCCCAGTAGAAGCAAAGATAAACGAGCCAAAGGCTGGCGTTACCCTCACAGCGCAGTGCAATATACCATATATATATATATATATGCATATACATTTTCCTTCATTTTTTCGCAGAGTTTTTCCCTAGTTTTTCCTTTTTCCTGGCTGCCTTTTGCGCCCCTTTGAGCGCATTTTAATGCGCGCCGGCAAAAATTATGCATCAGCGCGAAATTGGAGCGCCATAAGTTGAGCTCAAGTGAACAGATATCATGCTCCTAAGCCTCCCTACATGACATGCACCCCCTCCTCTTCCCCTCCTTCACTCCCTTACTCCTCATCTGACTAAACACGTGTGTGTGTGTGCTCGGCTTGAAAATCGCTTGACATGACATTAACTTGCCCTGTGACCAGTCCAAAAATTCCAGCCAGCACTCCCCGAGGTAAGATCCTGTATGTCGTGCAAAACTAAAAGAAAATTCGTTACGGTAACTATGCAAAAGGGACAGCCGCTTGATATGAAGCAGAAGAAGAAAACAGAAATAAGAGTAAGAACAAGTTTGATAATTGCCGTCGGCTGCAATCGACTGTGCCATACTCTGTTCAGAGTGTGAAATCATCGAAAATCGATAGAAAAAGGAGTTAGGAGTTGTTGGGCTGGTGACTCACAAACTGTAAGCATAAAGCAATGGTTTTCAAACTGTAAATTTGAGTCCAAAAACTGTAGTCCAATTTATAGGAGCGAAGAGTCTGGGATCGATCTAAATCAGTCAAAATGAGTCTATCATTTAACTGAAGACTCCCAAACTGTAACCACACAGTCAATGACTTTCAAACTGTGATTTTAAGAGAGAAAACATTTTTCCAAATTCATAGGGCTGAATTGTAAGGTAGAAGAATAAGATGTTAGTGCAAAAGTTTGGGATTAATTTAAATCTATTACCTGTTGTTTGATTAGTGACTCGCAAACTGTAAACTCAAGACAGTGGCTTTCAAACTATGAAATCAAGAGAATAATATTCTCTAATTTGTGGGGCAGGGAGGCGCGTTGCCGTCTACTGATCATCTACATTTACTGCTCTTCTACATCGAAAAGAGTACAACTTGATTGGTGGGCTAGTGATTCGCCAACTGTAACCACAATGCAATGGCTTTCAAACTGTGATTATTAAGAGAGAAAATATGTTCCAGTTTGGGCGTGGGCCTTAAAGTTTGATATTTAAATCAGTCAACAAAAGTACACTTGAATGTTGGGCTAGTGACTCGCAAACTGTAAACTCAACACAGTGGCTTTCAAACTGTGACTTCAAGATGAACACCTTTTTCTAATCGTTGGGGCTTGCTTGGGCTTGGCCGCAACATTTTTAGCCGGATCTGAAATGAAGGCCATCCTATTGCTCTAAAACTGTAGGAATTATAGATTTTCGCTTTTTTTCGCCCCTTGCTGGGGCGTTGCTTATAATATTTATCACTTTCTTGGGAATGCCATGCGAGCAGACATTGCACGAAACAAATATACTCGCTTACGCTGTGCGAACAGGGCACAAAATAAAAGGAAACTGCACAGTAAAAAAAAAACTGTCAATAACGATAAACTGAAGTCAGCGACTGGAACTGGGACCCGAAGCAGCAGCAGCAACAAAAGTGCCGTTTAAGCAACATGGAAATTATGCCCAGTGCGAATATCAACGGCAAACACTGTGAAAATCTTTCCTAGAACAGTTTTCTTTCTGCATTTTTGTTCTGTATTTTCATTCATTCATTTTTTTTTTTTTGTGGCCTTCTTGTTTTTCGGTTTTGGTGTGTGAAAAATCATGACTTGGCAATTATGCGGCAAATGTGCGCACTGGGCATGCACAGCGGCAAACAAAAGTCAGATAGAGAGAGTGAGAACGGGAGAAGGGGAGTAAGAGAGAGAGAGAGAGAGAAGGGGTAGAGCATAAATATTACGCATACGCCGCAGTGCACTGGCAACGTTTGCTAAATTGCTGGCAATTAGTCGAAAGTGCGACAACAATAACACAGCAAAAGGTAGAAGAACGACAACAAAAAAATATGTGGAAAATTATAGAAAATTGCAAGCCTAAGCAGATTTGCCTATGCAATTCGAGTCAAGTAAGCCGTAACAAATGTGTTATGCCAGCCAACACGTGTGTTCCCAAATACTATAACACCTGAATTTCACTAACAAATAAAAGCAGTTTGTACTATAAAAATATATATATAATATAATAATATAAAAAGCAACCTTATCTCCTAAAAGAATGCTTTAGGCTTTCTTAGTTGTATTATATAATTTGTATAGCATAAAAGCTTTGGGCGAATTGAAAGCACGTTTCGCTTTGATTTCGCAATACTTCAAGCTTAGCTAAATAGTGAAATCTAAATCAAACAAGATCTGTCAGTTTATGTATATTATGGAATTTGTCTAACTAAAACCTCATCTACATTATTCACTAGTAATGGGAATTTTCTTCATTTTAACTCGGAAGCTTTAAGCGTGCAGTAAATTGCACTTCTCTCGCCAGCAAAACAAAAAAAAACCAATGCCACTTCATCAGAAAACTCTTTCGCCTCAAATTCGCCAATTTTCAAGCATAATAGAAATTTGGAATGTGAATTAAATAAAACTTAACAAATGTCACTTTTCCACTCTTTTAAGCTAAAACGAATGCAGCCAAAAACGAATGCCAGTTTATCAGTTTATCGTTTTCGTCCCAATTTCGTCAATTTTCAAGCGCAACAAAAACTTGGAATGTGAAAAGTACTTAACCAAAGTAAAGTAACATGAGAGCGAAGTAGTTTGTATATATGGATTGGAGTCTTTGAAGGCTCAGCAGAAGTATTTGTGCGCTTTTGTCATATGCCCTTTGTAAGCGCTTCTTATGTCTATTTCACTTAGCTGCTGCTCGTTGCGTCTTGGCCTTTAGCAGAAAAAGGGCTTAAACACTTTTGCAGTCAAGTTGGATATATTTATATTACACTTAACGTTGTCGCCGTTGGCTTTTTGCTGAAGCGGCCTGTCTGACGGCCTGTCAGCGGCAATTTGTTGCTCGATGCCAGCATGATATTTGCAGCAAAGGAACGCGACCAGCCAGAAGACACACACACACACACACATACACACACTCGCACACACATGCAGAGAGAGAGAGAGAGGGCATACACGTCTGCAATTTATAGACTTCGACACTTTGGCAAAAATTGCTCAAGTCGGCGGCGCCTGTTGCCAAATACGTGATTTATTTTAATAGATAATCATTACGCCATCGATTCCGAACATGTCCGAAACTCCATTCGCTCAGCTTGTTGCATGTGGCACGGCTGACTGCCGCCTTGCCACGTACGTGCGTCAATAAATCAAAGGCAAATGGCTTTTAGTTTATTGTTTTGCGTGGGCACGAGCGCCACAAAAACTAAGAAGAAAATATAGGTGCATCACATTGCGCATACGCCGCGTGGGCCGGGCCTTAAATGGTCCGCATGCCACATGCCACATGCTGCATGCTGCAGGTTCATTCACATGCCTGCGCACTCGTATTTAAATTGTGCCATTATGCACTCGAAGCTACCTCCGGCCAGAACCCTCTCTCACTAATGACTTTTTATATGGCATCTCGCATCCCGCAGCAACAGCCGCTGCCTGCAAAAAGGGTTGGCCCGCAGTAGCAAAAAATCAATACAATGCCGGGGCCAGCGTGTCCTGTGGACCAGGCAACACAACAATGGCCGCAACAACGGCCGTTGCCAGCGTGTTTCCAGCCTCTGTCTGTTGCATTGTAACACTGGCCGACCGAGACCAGACCCCAAGCCCGTCTGTCCCTCTGACTGGCCACAAACAAATGCAGCGACGAGACAAAACACTATCAAAAAAGTTGAAAAACATAAAACTTTAGCAGAAAATCAATAGACCAGAAAGCGAGAAATATACCAAAACTGTGCACTGAGCAGCAACAACATCTAGTTGCATATTATATGCATATAATAGGACTATATACAGGAAGGCAAGCTTGCGACAGACTCGCAAATACCCTGTTTGATACACATTTGCAAGTACTTTAAACGAGATAAGCATATTTTGAATCCTACAAACATTGAATGACACCCTCTACAGATACTCTCCTTGAGCTAACAGCTAAAACCAGTTGTGAATTATAAGCTGCAGAATATTGAATAAAGCAAATCATTGCTAATTCAAGTGTCAGCTATTAAACTTTTACCAACTATTCAACTTTGATTCTGTGTATAAAAATCAAGGACTGCAACGTTTGTGCGCTTCGCGGTTTGAACCAGCTTCCTGCCTTTAGTTTTGACGCATGTAGCTTTTATTGGCAAATCTTTCAAGCCAGTTTTGGTTTATGTATTTAATTTTTTGGTATCTCAAATGCCCGTTGTACTGAAAATATTGTAAGCCGTAAATATTTTCATATACAAAACGCGGGCTAGAAATTCAACTCTAACCAAAATGCACAACTAACAAAAAGGGTTCGATAAATGCAATGATTGGGAGATTTGAAGTTATTTGTGCCTTGGGGGCGGGCCTACCCCAGAATTTTTTTTATCATGTAGCTAAATAATTTTGAGAAAAAGAAGGCCCAGTTAAGGTTTTCCTAAATTCTAACTTCAACTGGTTTTGAGCCATGTTGAAAAGTAGCTGCTTAATACCCTATACTTTAAGTTCAAGCTTTTAATTTTGATATTGGCTAGATCGGAAAGACTTGCAGACAAACGGACAATCAGAGGCAGGCCGCTTTTGCCTATTGCAAGCATAATACCCTTTCTAGCCACATATATTTATAATTACAGGGTATATTAAATATGCAAATGCACTCGCTGTTGTTGTTGTTGTTGTTGTTGTTTAGCTGCCTGAAGTGCACATAGAAATCATTTAAAAACAGCAACGACGTCAGCTTCGCCGTCAGATAGTGGAGGGCAACGCGGGGGCAAAGGTAAGAGGCAAGGTAAGCCCGAATCGACCTGGTGGCTGTGCCTCTGTGCCACGCCCGCCCCGCCCACTATTTAAGGCAAGGGGCTTGTGCTGTGATTCAGTGGTAAAAAATTGAGTTCAGCGTTGCCGCCGTCGCCGCCGCATAACACACAAAATGGGTCTAAAGTCATAAACTTTTTGCACATAGCAGCTGATGCCAGTGTTGAGTAGTTCTCGTTGTTGTTGTTGTTGTTGCTGTTGTTGTTGCTGTTGTTGTTGTTGTTGCTCAGTGATTTTTCGTTGCCTTTGGCTTTTACTACGCCACACTCTGCTGGGCTTTTGTTTTTTATGACTAACGAGCAAAATATTGGGTTAAGTAAAATGTGGGCGGAAACTAAAGTGAAAAGCTATTGCCAAATATGCAGGAAAAGGGTGAAAATGCTCGGGCCAAAGTGCAGAAACAATAGTTGCGTTGACATATTAAGTAGGCAGCTGCCAAATAAGCTCGTATCGTGCACATCGAGGCAAGGAAAACTCAAGGGAAAGCCTTTGAAGCTGTCAAAAATATGTATATCAAATGCTGCAGAGCCGAGACAATAGCTCGAGCTATTACAAAAGCCAAACACTAGCCTACAAAATTGAAAGATATTATTCACTGTGGAGAAGCATATTTTTCTTTGAGCCAAAACAGTTTGTGAATTATAAGCGTAAGCAGTGAACGGACATAAGACAATAATGGATTGTTTCAGTAGGAGGCATTTACTTTACTTAATTTCAATGCATATGCTTATAATTCACAATCAGTTTTGGCTCAAAAAAAACTCTGCTCCAGGTCTACAAACTGTCTTTGTTGAGTTATATACAATGCTTGGCACCCAAGTTATTTTTACTTTTGAACCAACGTTTTCTCTTGGCTTGGTTCAAATTGTAGCTAATCTGTTTTATCAGGCAACTTGTTCGGTTTCACGTTGGATTCATGTATATTAATTCTGGGTTTGCACTAATTAAAAAAGTAGCTAGTTTTCACTTAATAAAAAAGTAAGTAGCAGCCCAGGCTCAGCCCATAAAAGTATGCTACATATTTTAGCTCAGAAGAACTCTTAACTTGCCTCAACTTGAGCAAAGTTTTCCCGCCGCGCTGTCTGCCCACGAACTCCTTTTGCTTTGGACCTTTCTTGACATTTTGTCGGCACTTCAACGCAAAACCCCCCCTCACCGTCCCCCTCGCCCGCGCTGCACATCAATCATGTTCATAGACAGACATAAACATAAATGCGAAAATTTTAAATACCAGCAGGCAGCTCGCGAGCTTTTGCGCTGAAAATGTCACACGCCAATCACAAAAAACTTGTTTGCCAGCCGAGCTCAGGTCGTAACCAGCCAAACAGATACACATACACATACATATGTTCATATATGTATATATATATATAATATATGTATATATATGAGGGCCCATTCATATATCAACTTGATATCTCGGCGCCCTTTTGGCATTTGTTTTGTGCAACACTTTTGGGTCGCGTCTGTTTTAGGGCTGTCGCTTCTGACAGCCGGTGGGCGAGCATTTTGAAGGGGAGTTGCGGCACGAGGGGAGGAAAGGTAAGGGGGTTGCCATGTAGAAAACAGGAAATAGGCTGCATTTGGCTTGCCAAAAATAATACACCCTTGCATTTAAATACACTTTTATAACAAGAAGAGAGTCGGACAGAGACAGAGACAAACACTCCAAAAAATGTGCAAAGAAAATCTCCGAAAATTACAAATCTCTAAATATTCGAAAATTTTCTTGTTGTCAACAAAAATTTCTGGTTATTTTCTAAATATTTTTTACACAGGAAACAAGACGCTAAATTTTAGAAAATTTACTTCTGTTAAAAAACAGTTTTCAACTATTTTCCAAATATTTTTTACAAAGCAACAGGAAAAAGTGTTGTAAGCACATTTATATATATAAATAATCTCTAATTCAGTCAGAAAAACTGAACTTATGACCGATTGTTGTTCTTGTTTGAATTGTAGCTCAAAGCAAATGAGCTGCATAGTTACCAAGTTTAGTTTGGACATGTAAAAATGATGGAAAAGAAAAAACTGCTGCAAAATTTAGACAACAATTTTCCATTTCGAAAGATTGTTCCTGTAGCTATGCGTTATATATAGTATATATATATATGCCCGATGACAACAAGATATATCTCATATGCTGAAAGCATAATGCAGCTGATATATAGCATGTTTGGTTGGGAAATTTCAAAGAAAAGAGAAGATATATGCATATATGGAGAGAATATATTGTGATATATATATTGGTTGGCATATCTTTGGTTAGGATATCCTGGCAACGAATAAAGGAGTTCATATTTAAGATCGATTGTTCCCATTGCAAATATATGAATTATAGACTGGAAGCATAGACAGGCTTGTGTTTGTTAAGTTTAGATAAGACTTGCTGAAAGCCAAATAAAAGTTTTCTATGCTGCAAGTCAATCGGAACAGATAGTTCCTTTGGCTATATAACAAAGGGATCTGCGATGTAATTTCTCTGCTTAGCTAAAACCAAAGCTAGCTTTAAAGCTGGGCAATTTGTTTGCCTAAAGAGTGTCTATTTGCAGCAGGCAGCGGGAAGGAGTAACATTTTTGATGTCATGCCAGTTGTTAAACAAAACGTGACTAAATGAACAGAGCCCAGTGAAAGGGTATATGAACTGCAGCTGGCTTGCAGGCAAACTCTCGGTGCGCATATTTTGCTGGCGGCGCGAAAGTGATTTCTTAATTTGTTACAACAAACTTGGCAGTCACAGGACACCCTCCCCCTGCCCCTGTTCACATGCAACCCCAACTGTGTGTGTGTGTGTGTGTTAAAGTTATATGAACTTTCTTCCGAGTGGAAGTTTCCTTTTCAAGCTCAGGCTGCCTGCCTGGCTGCGGTACGTGACTTTTGTGGTAAATGATGGATTAGGGTCGACAACAAGGACAGTACAAAACAAAAAGTGAAACTTGCTGCGCCAGCTAATTAATGAGACAGCAACAACAAACGGCGTCGCATTCGCAGCTTTTATATTTACTACGCACGAAACAAACTTTGCATTGCGCATACGCACATTGCGTATACGCAGTGCGAGCCGCTGCAGCTGTTGAGCGAGCCTTATATATATGATAGTAACTGTTAACTGTTAACTGGCTGCTGCACAGGCACAAATTTAAATAAACCAAACCATTTATCGTACGTTGCCGGCTGCAACAATTACTACGACAACTACTACGCATATGGGCGGCCATTTTGTACGTTGCGTGCGTGTGCATGTGCATGTGTGTGTGTGTGTGGTCACTTCCGCATGAAATACGAGCGATTTTTACTACACATCAGCAACAGCAGCCAGGCAGCATCAGGCGACACACTCGTCTGTGTCCAGCGTGTGTATGCGGCAATCGATAAATTTTGTGTGCGTGTGTGTGCAGCATATACATATAGTAGTAGTAGTCGTAGTATATATAGTGTGTGCATGCCGGCACAGACAGATTTATAGTTTGTCATGGCGGCAAGGTTCAAAATAGTTGCAGCTGCAGCTCGTTTCATAAAATCAATAGGCAACCCCAACCCCTCCCCACTCTCGCCCCTCTCTCTGACTCTGTGGCCGGCCGGCATAAGGATTATTCATGCCTGCCTCTAAGCCTGAAACAATGCGCCCCTCAAAAGTCGCCCTAATTGCAGTAAATAAGTCACTTGGCAGCTGCCTGGCTCTAATTGCACGGCAAAACGCAGCTCATGAACATTTTCAAATTCCGAGCACAGCTCGCAAATATATATAGAGAAAAAATAAAAAATAAAAACAAGAAACATGTCAAACAATTAAATGGCAATTACGAAAAGGTTGCAAACAGCTGCAAAGTCAGACGCAGGACGTGAAAGGACGACGCAGAACGTGAATGCGTCGCTAAACGTGTCTTTCAATTTGCCGCAGCTCGCAAGGATTGGGGGCAGGCACTTAATGGGCGACACACGCGCCACACGTGGAGACGCGGCAAACAATAAGGCGGGCAGGCTTACATGCGCTTCAAGCGCCGCACGGGCATATGCCTTATTGATGAGCGAGTGGGTGGGTGGAAGGGTTGAAGGGTTGTGGGAAAAGCTAAAAACAAAGCTATGCTTAAAGCATTTAAAATGATTATGAGCACAAGTTGTTGGCAATTAATCCTCGAAGAAATAAACTAAACTGCCTTGGTTTGTAATAAAGTCCTCATGTGCGAAAATCTATAGAAATTCCAGGTAACCTTTCTTAAAGAGACTTTTCCTACAAAACTTTCTCGCGCCTGCCTCGTATAAAACTACTTTATTCAATGTGTATTCAAATTATTATGTTTATATTCATATTTACTCAAATTCCCATATATTTGAAAGATTTACTACAATGAATGTTTCAAGAACTATTCTAAAACTCGCGTTTTGCTGAATATTTCAAACTTCCTTTCAATTCTAAGTCAATTTTTTTTATAGAATGAATGAAAGAATGCTCAAGTAAAAGGAGGTTTTCTTCCAAAATCATTAGTTATGTACGGAAAATCCAATTTTATTTTATGTGAATTTGTGAATTTGGCATTCCGACGGATGTATGAAAAGCCAAGAAAGAATTTGGAACTGTTTTATAAGGCAAACCCATAAAAATGACCATGCTTATAGAGCCTTCACTGTATTTCATTGGAAAGTAAATGCAACAAACTTGTAAAATAAAAGCAGGTTTCAAATTATTTAACACTTAAAAGTAACACAGGCTGGTAATTTTCTAAGATATATACCAACATTCGCTATCTAACGCGAATACATAAAAAATACTAGAATTTCGAAAAAGTTGTCTTCAGCATGTTAAATTTACAAGCAGCATTAACATGCTGCGTCGCATTCAACTAGTGGGAAACGGAATCAGAACTTCAACAAACGCAAAACCCCCGTATTAAAATGTAATTTGCGTAATGCTCTCGACGTATTAGATAGTCATTTAGTACACATTCACTCGATACATTGTTGCAACGTGCAACATGCGGCATGATAAAAATAAAATCCATTAGAAGCGCATTTAAGTCTTGAGCTGCCATCAACTAAACGAATTTGCATGCAATTTGGCCAAAGACACTTTGCACTTTGCGCGTTTACCAACACGGGCGACAACAACAACAACAAAGTTGCTGCTGTTGTGTTGTTGTCGCTTGATTTTTGCACGTTGCTGCAATTCAATTTATTTTCAATTTGCGCGACAGTGCAGAAGCAGGAGCTGAAAACAGGGGCTAAAGTCTGGCGGAGCCAGCTTTCATTAGACGCAACTTTATCAACGGGATTTTGCGCGTAAAGCATTTCTTACTTGGCCTTTGTTATTGTTGTTATTGTTATTGTTGTCTTGTTGCCGGGCGCTTCGTTCTTTTGCACTGCAGTTTCTCGTAGTATCTACACCAATACACACTAACACACGCATACATACACGTACGCACAGACGGGCAATGTATTTACACAGCGCGCACGTTGCCGTTATATTTGTTGTTGTTATTGTTCTAGTTGTTGTTGCTGTTGCTATTGCAGTTCGCCAGCTATTGCACTTTGCCACCTCACACGCTCTTTCGTACACAAACTCCACAGCCTAGCTACAGCGCCGGCGCGCTCTCTGCCAACGCAGACAACGGTAAATTGAATAACTGTCACTCTCTATAAGTGCGAAAGGGAGATGACTAACACTTGCCGCTCTGGTAAAATGAGTGCAGGGCCCAGGCACAACCGCACGCGAGGAACGTCGAACAGCAACTGAATTCACATTGTGCTGGCCAAAGCTGCAGATGCCGTTGCTTTTGCCGTTGCCCGTGGACTTATGGGCACGTGGATGCTGTAAGTCAGTGCGCAGAAGCCACGTGGCTTCCGATGCGACGTAGTAAAACGCGTAGTAATTGGATACCATTCGTATTTCATTCATTTCAAAATGCAAGCGCACAACTTTCGTCGATTGCAATGAATGCCCGCCATTTGATCGTAGTGCGCGCTTCTGGTGATCTGGCAACGCCACGTTTGGAAAGCTGTCACCCAATTGCTCAACACTGAACAATTGTTTGTGTGTGTTTGGCAACGAAATGTCACAGCAGTATGGCTATGCTCAATTTTGTGGACACCTTTGAGCTGATGGCATTCAATTTCCATGGGGACGAGGAGCAGCATCATCGTTTTGTGCACGACGCCAAGCTGCTGATCGATGCGATTGTCAATCAGCTGCACAAGAACAATTCCATGTTCAAGGACCATCTGGGCGAGCTGCGCAAGACGGGTAAGCCTTGCGGCAGACACACACTGCAGTCAATTAATATAATGAGGCAGGCTCTCGTTTGCAGCGGCATTTGTTAGCCAAATCCATATGGATATGCCACTGGGATTTGAGGTATTCCTGACCATACGGCTGCCCATCGCACTGACGCCCAGCTTTAATGAGAAACAGCGCAGCGTTCAGCTCTACAGATCGAACTATACGCATCCGTTTTTCTTTGGCAACGCCATAAATCCCAAATGCATGAATCTGCGCCTGCAGCAGGATCTGCAGCGCGCCATCGCCCAGGTGGCCTGCATAGCCGGCTATTGGGGCGCCATATACGACATCAAGTACACGGCGCTCAGCTATAATCGTGTACCCTTCGCCCATCAGGTGTTCGCCGCGGAGCGGGGCGCCTACAACCGGGGCATACGCTTCGACTTCATTTTGGCTTTGGAGTTCGATGGCGCCGAGATGCCGCTGCCGGCGTACTTTGAGGCGCCCATTTGCTACAAGTGGATCGCCTATGGCCTGGTCGATGTCAATCAGAATCTCAATTCCGCCGACTGGGGCGTCCTCTTGCCGCGTTGGCAATCGGCCAATATGGGTCTGCGTCTGCGTTCACACAATATGCTCCTCCTGCTGCATCGCCTGCTCTACGCCCAGCGTTGCTATTGCTTTGCGGTGCCCTTCCTGGTCAAGTTCTGCTTCTTCATGTCCACGGTTGATTTTGGCGAGCGCTACAAACGCATGAGCGTCGCCCACCTGATGGTGACTGTAAGTTGGCAGTGTTTTGGGGGGGTTCCCAATCTCGATAGGCTGCTAGTCTGATGCTCTGTTCACATGTTGAGAAGGGGTGTATTGGCTTTTGTTATGTCCGTCTGCATTCTAGAGCTAGCGATGGGAATCTTTGTCCGCGTCCATTTGGGAAGGGGTTGGGAGGTGGGTTGGTCGATAGGTAGACTCCTGCTATCCCCCACATAGAGCATTAATTTGTGTATACCAAAGTCACAGTTTGAAGTGCATTGGCTTCTCCAGTTCCCAGTGACCAGATATTTTCGACCCAATTCGACAATTAATCAGATTTCTTGCACCCAAATCTTGTAATTAAGATTTACTACTGGAGATCCCTTAAAAATCGCCGCCACTTAATGCATCCCAAGGACAGTTTGAAAGTCACTGTCTTAGGCTTACAATCTATGACTAAATAACCCGTTTACCCAGATTTTATGGTGTATATTTTAAGAGCAAGAGTCAACTTAGATATTTTGTTTGAAAACATCCTAAGACTCTGATCTATGCCCAACTATGCTGATGATCACAGTTTGATACGAACTGGACACAGTTTTAGAGTAAGCCCTTCAACGTTCCGACTAACATTTGCTGGAGCTATTAAAGCGATCTTAAGACATCCGTCCAGCAAAAATCCATCTACCCTGAAGTTTGAATTGCACTGGGGCACAGTTTTAGAGTCACCTCGTCATCACTTGCACCGTGAACAGAGTATTGCGCAGTCGGTTGCTGCCGTCTGCCACAGTTTCCTACATTCTTTTGCAGACGCTGGGTCATCAGGTCTTCCGCAACTACTGCGAGCTGATCGTCAAGTCGACGGTGGGCGATCCCGCCTCGAACATAGCCGCCACCATGGAGCTGCGCGAGCAGCAGGCGCGCGGCAAAGGACTCTTCGCAATGCTGGCCAAGGGCCTCGAACTGAACATGATCAGCAGCCGGTTCATATCCGATTATTTTCAAATCGATTATCTGCCCGTGCGGGCATCGCCGCTGCCCTCGCCGGCGCTGACGCCGCCGCCCATGGAGCACCACCAGCAGCTGCCGACGTGCAAAGCGCCACCACCACCGCCGCCGCCTACACCTCCGCCGCCACCACCACCTCCTCCTCCTCCTCCCCCGAGTCGCAAACGGGGTCGAAGTCTTTAAAATATATAAACGTAAAACCAAACTACAAAAGTTAAATTGTGCATAACGTGGTGCAGCGATGGGCTTGCCCCGCCCTGGGAGGGCAGGAGGGCGGGAAGGCGCCTAGCTCCTGCCAGGAGGGTGTTGGTAATATTTGAGTTAACTGTAAATTGGGCAGTCCTTTGTGAGGGACAACGCAACGTCTCAAATCTCGGTAATAGCGCAACTTTTATGCCCAAAATAAGTGGAACTGTCTGAACAACAACAATGCACACACAAAGACTCCCCCCCCCGCCGCCTCCCCCTCCCACACACACACACACACGCGCGCAGACAAAAGTTAATAAAAGCCAACTAAAAACTAAAGCTCTGTTGGGCTACGTGTCCTTGTTTTGCCATGCCCATCCTTTAGCTACGGCCGTGTCTGTCTGTCTGTCTGTCCGTGCGGCAAAAAGTTAAATTGCAAATAGCTTGGGTTGCTCCAACACCCTTCACACCCCCATTTTTCCGGTGGCAGCGGAGGGTGCGGGGACTGGGGCCAGAGGCGACATGAAATTTTAGAAAAATTTGCTTTTATTGTTTGGCAAAACAAAAAACGGGGCCAAAGGAGCGCAAAAAAGGTAGCCCGAGCAGCTAGGCGTGGGCGCATTAAATGCAAGCACACACACACACTCACTCGGAAAGAGGTGGGAGTGCACGGCTAACAGCTACCCTGCAGCCAGCGCCTAGCTGCCAAAAGGGCGAGTGAAAAGCTTAAGTCCCTGAGGCTGCAAATCGATAGTTATCGATTTTTGGAGGGGAATAAAACCGGCGTTTAATCAATATAGAATCCATATACCCTATCCAATCTATATTCCTAGCTATAATAATCTCCACGTCTGAAAACCGATAATTATCGATTTTTTGTGGCGCAAAACAAACTTTCACAGAAAAATTACTAGCTGTCCTTTGTTTGATGTACAAGAACCTAAACACTAAGTTAGAGTCTATATTTCCCGATTAATGATCAATATTGGTCCTTGAAACCGATATTAATCGATTTCTCGTTACAGAGAAATTATAATCAATGCAATATAAAATTATCGAGAATCTATACACGAAATTATTCAAAGACTATATGCAGACAACAAATTTATCTTTAGCTATAACGATACCCTATTAAAGGTACACACGCTCTAGAGGCCGATATTTATCGATTACAATTAGTACCAAATTTATTTTCTCTAGTAATAGTTATCGATTTTGCTGACATAGAGGAAACTGCGTATTGCAGAACCTTCTTAGCAATTTGATCTCATGATTCCTTGCCCTTGCCTCCTCCTACATCAATATTCCCTCTATACATGGGTGCAGGGTATAAAAAAGGGTTTAGAGTTGCCACAACTCTATACACACAAATATTTATCTGTATTGTTGTGTTTTTGCCGAATCAATTTGATCTCATGGTCGCTCTTGCCTCCTCCTACATCAATATACCCTCTGTACACGGATGTAGGGTACAAAAAAAGGGTTTAGAGTTGCCACAACTCTATACACACAAATATTTATCTGTATTGTTGTTTTTGCCGAGTCACGGCTTAAAAGTTGTTCGTTGCCAGCTTTTTGACGTTTCATTGTTGTCAACTTTTAACTAGTTTTTTTTTTTGTAAATGTTATAAATTTTTTTTTTTTCAATGCAAATGAGCGCGTTATTGTTGTTGGGGTGTATGTGTGTGTGCGTCAAATGCAATTTGTATTTATGTTTTAGCAATTATTATGGCGCTTTTTTTTTTTGCCATATTCTTGTGCATTGTTATAAATTCAATTAATTAAAGCGCCCCCCGCCGCCGCCTCTCTGTTGAGTACAAATGCCTATAATTGCATTTTCAAGCTGAAAATTTTGCACTCGGATATAAAATATTGAAGCCCGATAACGAGGTGAAAGTGTTAATTTGCGGACCGTGTTGCAAATTTGATTGGCAATCGAGAAATTATTATTGCATTTTGCCTGGCACTCGTTGTTTTAATTGCATTTCCTTTCGCTCCCCCTTCCCAAGGCTTTAAAGCTTAAAAATGGCATCAAGACTTATAAATAAATGACGGCACATCGCCTGCGAATAAATAAGCTGGCCAACCCGAACATTTATGCAAATTCATTCCGGAGAAAATCATAAATAAAAACAATAAACAGCAAAATGCATATCATAAACGCCTCAAAGGCTCTTATTGAAAAACCAGGCCAAGAGCAGCTGGCAAAGCCTTGAATTAAGAACAAGAAGCTCAGAGCTTAATCGCAAAAGCAAAAACGACAAATGGCCCAATTGAGTCTTTGAACCGCAGCACCTTATGAAATAGAGAAATGTGTTAAATGTTTATAGACACAAAATTTAATCTAGCAATTTAATGAAATGAAAAAAGCTGCAGCTCAAATTTAAAAATAACTTGGGTATTACATCAGGTCCATGAATCGTAACTTGAATAAGTAGAGTTCGTATCCTTTTTTTATTTAAGAAAATCTTCGTTTCTTTCTCTTTACTTCAGAAATATCGAACACCCTTCTAGGCGATTCTCAGTATCACAAGTTACATTCATGATAGATTGCGATATTTTGGTTTTTGGGGTAAATATTGAAATTAATATAGTTTTTCCACTCTCGTACTCTCTCTCTCTCTCTCTCTCTCTCTCTCTCTCTCTCTCTCTCCCTCTCTCCCTCTCTCTCTCTCTCTCACACTGTTTTTGTGTTACCTTCGATTTCTCGCTCTTTTGCTCTGTCGCCCCCTTTGCTACACTTTCTTCCTCCCTGCCATCGCCTTTCTCTGCGATTTTCATGTCTTAAAGTAAGCCCCTAAGCACTGCTTCAAAGATGTGCACATAAATTAACAATGCTTTTTTAAAGTCCACCAAATTTGAAGTGTTAATGCAAGAGATCCTTTGGCTTATATTATATAATATGCACAGCAAGCGACTTAAAACTGAGAGATGAAATCATAAAATTGTTGCCCACACAGTTTTATCCTGGTTGCCCAACTCTCAATCGACCTCAAGGGTGCTGCCTGTTTACCCATTTTATCGGCAGTTACGAGATATATTTTGGGGGGAAAAACAGCTCCCAAATGGCTCGATGGCTGGCTGACTGACGGACAGCATTGGCATCTTTAATCAAAAAATAATTATGAGTGTCGGGGGAGCTGATGGTGGTGGCAATGAAATTACATTTGAATTATGAGACAGGAATGGGTCGGTGGCAAATGGATACCCAAAGCAATAACAAGTTGTGCAGCAAATGAGCTAAGCGAAAGCCAAGTGAAATTTGAGTGAGACGAGCGCCAGTAGACGGGAAAAGATGGCGCAAATAAAAAGCAACAACAGGAACAACAGCAACAAATGTGGCCGCAATTTACGCAACAAACAGAGCGCTGAAAATTGCAGGCACAGGCACAGGGACAGTCGCAAGGACGAACAAGTTTATGCGACAAAAAAAAAAAATAGAAAAACAACGACAGACAATTAATTTGTTTTGCAACACAGGACATGCTGGGGACAAGGGGCAAACAATTTCGTGCTTGTTGGCAAAGAAAATTTACGTGCCAAAGACAAGTCGCTGGACAAACAAAACCCGGCAGCAGCTGCAGCCGGAGCCGGAGCCGGAGCCGGAGCTGGAGCTGGAATGGTCAAACATTTTACGCTTTTTGTTTAATTAAAATAGCAACAGGAAGCAGGATACTTAAAGCAACACCAGCAGCAGCAGCTCGCAGGAGCTCTCTCCTTTTTTGTGAACTCGGCGCTTTTTCAATTACGCTTGCATTGCATTTAATATTAAAAAAAAAAAAAGGACTACAACAACATTAGTTTGCCGCGCGGCGGCTGTTTGCAGCGCTTATCTGCAAGCCGAATACCGGAAACGGAAGCTGCTGTAACTTCCGTTCATGCAGTTAACTTTTATTTGCCATGCACTGGCTTGTCTCTTGCCTTCGGCTTTAAGTGCACTACTCTGGGCACAGCTACAGTGAAGGCTCGCTAACGCGAAAAGACTCAAATGAATTTCGACCAAAAATCATGTTGCCAGGTTTTGATGCCAAATTGATATAGAGGCTAAACCAAGAGAAAAGAGCCAAACCTCGTGAGAATCGGATGAGATTTGACCGAGTTATGGGGGTGGGAAATTTTGACCAATGTCTATCTTGGATATTTGACGATATTTGAGGGTACCATTTTCGCTTGATTCTTGACCAAAAATCACGTTGCCAGGTTTTGATGCCAAATTGATATAGAGGCTAAACCAAGAGAAAAGAGCCAAACCTCGTGAAAATCGGATGAGATTTGACCGAGTTATGGGGGTGGGAAATTTTGACCAATGTCCATATAGGATATTTGTCGATATTTGAGGGTACCATTTTCACTTGATTCTTGACCAAAAATCACGTTGCCAGGTTTTGATGCCAAATTGATATAGAGGCTAAACCAAGAGAAAAGAGCCAAACCTCGTGAAAATCGGATGAGATTTGACCGAGTTATGGGGGTGGGAAATTTTGACCAATGTCTATCTTGGATATTTGACGATATTTGAGGGTACCATTTTCGCTTGATTCTTGACCAAAAATCACGTTGCCAGGTTTTGATGCCAAATTGATATAGAGGCTAAACCAAGAGAAAAGAGCCAAACCTCGTGAAAATCGGATGAGATTTGACCGAGTTATGGGGGTGGGAAATTTTGACCAATGTCCATATAGGATATTTGACGATATTTGAGGGTACCATTTTCGCTTGATTCTTGACCAAAAATCACGTTGCCAGGTTTTGATGCCAAATTGATATAGAGGCTAAACCAAGAGAAAAGAGCCAAACCTCGTGAAAATCGGATGAGATTTGACCGAGTTATGGGGGTGGGAAATTTTGACCAATGTCCATATAGGATATTTGTCGATATTTGAGGGTACCATTTTCACTTGATTCTTGACCAAAAATCACGTTGCCAGGTTTTGATGCCAAATTGATATAGAGGCTAAACCAAGAGAAAAGAGCCAAACCTCGTGAAAATCGGATGAGATTTGACCGAGTTATGGGGGTGGGAAATTTTGACCAATGTCCATATAGGATATTTGTCGATATTTGAGGGTACCATTTTCGCTTGATTCTTGACCAAAAATCACGTTGCCAGGTTTTGATGCCAAATTGATATAGAGGCTAAACCAAGAGAAAAAAGCCAAACCTCGTGAAAATCGGATGAGATTTGACCGAGTTATGGGGGTGGGAAATTTTGACCAATGTCTATCTTGGATATTTGACGATATTTGAGGGTACCATTTTCACATGATTTTTGACCAAAAATCACGTTGCCAGGTTTTGATGCCAAATTGATATAGAGGCTAAACCAAGAGAAAAGAGCCAAACCTCGTGAAAATCGGATGAGATTTGACCGAGTTATGGGGGTGGGAAATTTTGACCAATGTCCATATAGGATATTTGTCGATATTTGAGGGTACCATTTTCACTTGATTCTTGACCAAAAATCACGTTGCCAGGTTTTGATGCCAAATTGATATAGAGGCTAAACCAAGAGAAAAGAGCCAAACCTCGTGAAAATCGGATGAGATTTGACCGAGTTATGGGGGTGGGAAATTTTGACCAATGTCTATATTGGATATTTGAGGGTACCATTTTCGCTTGATTCTTGACCAAAAATCACGTTGCCAGGTTTTGATGCCAAATTGATATAGAGGCTAAACCAAGAGAAAAGAGCCAAACCTCGTGAAAATCGGATGAGATTTGACCGAGTTATGGGGGTGGGAAATTTTGACCAATGTCCATATAGGATATTTGTCGATATTTGAGGGTACCATTTTCACTTGATTCTTGACCAAAAATCACGTTGCCAGGTTTTGATGCCAAATTGATATAGAGGCTAAACCAAGAGAAAAGAGCCAAACCTCGTGAAAATCGGATGAGATTTGACCGAGTTATGGGGGTGGGAAATTTTGACCAATGTCTATATTGGATATTTGAGGGTACCATTTTCGCTTGATTCTTGACCAAAAATCACGTTGCCAGGTTTTGATGCCAAATTGATATAGAGGCTAAACCAAGAGAAAAGAGCCAAGCCTCGTGAAAATCGGATGAGATTTGACCGAGTTATGGGGGTGGGAAATTTTGACCAATGTCCATATAGGATATTTGTCGATATTTGAGGGTACCATTTTCACTTGATTCTTGACCAAAAATCACGTTGCCAGGTTTTGTAGCCAAATTGATATAGAGGCTAAACCAAGAGAAAAGAGCCAAACCTCGTGAAAATCGGATGAGATTTGACCGAGTTATGGGGGTGGGAAATTTTGACCAATGTCTATATTGGATATTTGAGGGTACCATTTTCGCTTGATTCTTGACCAAAAATCACGTTGCCAGGTTTTGATGCCAAATTGATATAGAGGCTAAACCAAGAGAAAAGAGCCAAACCTCGTGAAAATCGGATGAGATTTGACCGAGTTATGGGGGTGGGAAATTTTGACCAATGTCCATATAGGATATTTGTCGATATTTGAGGGTACCATTTTCACTTGATTCTTGACCAAAAATCACGTTGCCAGGTTTTGATGCCAAATTGATATAGAGGCTAAACCAAGAGAAAAGAGCCAAACCTCGTGAAAATCGGATGAGATTTGACCGAGTTATGGGGGTGGGAAATTTTGACCAATGTCTATCTTGGATATTTGACGATATTTGAGGGTACCATTTTCGCTTGATTCTTGACCAAAAATCACGTTGCCAGGTTTTGATGCCAAATTGATATAGAGGCTAAACCAAGAGAAAAGAGCCAAACCTCGTGAAAATCGGATGAGATTTGACCGAGTTATGGGGGTGGGAAATTTTGACCAATGTCCATATTGGATATTTGAGGGTACCATTTTCGCTTGATTCTTGACCAAAAATCACGTTGCCAGGTTTTGATGCCAAATTGATATAGAGGCTAAACCAAGAGAAAAAAGCCAAACCTCGTGAAAATCGGATGAGATTTGACCGAGTTATGGGGTGGGAAATTTTGACCAATGTCTATATTGGATATTTGAGGGTACCATTTTCGCTTGATTCTTGACCAAAAATCACGTTGCCAGGTTTTGTAGCCAAATTGATATAGAGGCTAAACCAAGAGAAAAGAGCCAAACCTCGTGAAAATCGGATGAGATTTGACCGAGTTATGGGGGTGGGAAATTTTGACCAATGTCCATATAGGATATTTGTCGATATTTGAGGGTACCATTTTCACTTGATTCTTGACCAAAAATCACGTTGCCAGGTTTTGTAGCCAAATTGATATAGAGGCTAAACCAAGAGAAAAGAGCCAAACCTCGTGAAAATCGGATGAGATTTGACCGAGTTATGGGGGTGGGAAATTTTGACCAATGTCCATATAGGATATTTGTCGATATTTGAGGGTACCATTTTCACTTGATTCTTGACCAAAAATCACGTTGCCAGGTTTTGATGCCAAATTGATATAGAGGCTAAACCAAGAGAAAAGAGCCAAACCTCGTGAAAATCGGATGAGATTCGACCGAGTTATGGGGGTGGGAAATTTTGACCAATGTCTATATTGGATATTTGAGGGTACCATTTTCGCTTGATTCTTGACCAAAAATCACGTTGCCAGGTTTTGATGCCAAATTGATATAGAGGCTAAACCAAGAGAAAAAAGCCAAACCTCGTGAAAATCGGATGAGATTTGACCGAGTTATGGGGGTGGGAAATTTTGACCAATGTCTATATTGGATATTTGAGGGTACCATTTTCGCTTGATTCTTGACCAAAAATCACGTTGCCAGGTTTTGATGCCAAATTGATATAGAGGCTAAACCAAGAGAAAAGAGCCAAACCTCGTGAAAATCGGATGAGATTTGACCGAGTTATGGGGGTGGGAAATTTTGACCAATGTCTATCTTGGATATTTGACGATATTTGAGGGTACCATTTTCGCTTGATTCTTGACCAAAAATCACGTTGCCAGGTTTTGATGCCAAATTGATATAGAGGCTAAACCAAGAGAAAAGAGCCAAACCTCGTGAAAATCGGATGAGATTTGACCGAGTTATGGGGGTGGGAAATTTTGACCAATGTCTATCTTGGATATTTGACGATATTTGAGGGTACCATTTTCGCTTGATTCTTGACCAAAAATAACGTTGCCAGGTTTTGATGCCAAATTGATATAGAGGCTAAACCAAGAGAAAAGAGCCAAACCTCGTGAAAATCGGATGAGATTTGACCGAGTTATGGGGGTGGGAAATTTTGACCAATGTCTATCTTGGATATTTGACGATATTTGAGGGTACCATTTTCGCTTGATTCTTGACCAAAAATCACGTTGCCAGGTTTTGATGCCAAATTGATATAGAGGCTAAACCAAGAGAAAAGAGCCAAACCTCGTGAAAATCGGATGAGATTTGACCGAGTTATGGGGGTGGGAAATTTTGACCAATGTCTATCTTGGATATTTGACGATATTTGAGGGTACCATTTTCGCTTGATTCTTGACCAAAAATCACGTTGCCAGGTTTTGATGCCAAATTGATATAGAGGCTAAACCAAGAGAAAAGAGCCAAACCTCGTGAAAATCGGATGAGATTTGACCGAGTTATGGGGGTGGGAAATTTTGACCAATGTCTATCTTGGATATTTGTCGATATTTGAGGGTACCATTTTCACTTGATTCTTGACCAAAAATCACGTTGCCAGGTTTTGATGCCAAATTGATATAGAGGCTAAACCAAGAGAAAAGAGCCAAACCTCGTGAAAATCGGATGAGATTTGACCGAGTTATGGGGGTGGGAAATTTTGACCAATGTATATCTTGGATATTTGACGATATTTGAGGGTACCATTTTCGCTTGATTCTTGACCAAAAATCACGTTGCCAGGTTTTGATGCCAAATTGATATAGAGGCTAAACCAAGAGAAAAGAGCCAAACCTCGTGAAAATCGGATGAGATTTGACCGAGTTATGGGGGTGGGAAATTTTGACCAATGTCTATCTTGGATATTTGTCGATATTTGAGGGTACCATTTTCACTTGATTCTTGACCAAAAATCACGTTGCCAGGTTTTGATGCCAAATTGATATAGAGGCTAAACCAAGAGAAAAGAGCCAAACCTCGTGAAAATCGGATGAGATTTGACCGAGTTATGGGGGTGGGAAATTTTGACCAATGTCTATCTTGGATATTTGACGATATTTGAGGGTACCATTTTCGCTTGATTCTTGACCAAAAATCACGTTGCCAGGTTTTGATGCCAAATTGATATAGAGGCTAAACCAAGAGAAAAGAGCCAAACCTCGTGAAAATCGGATAAGATTTGACCGAGTTTTTGGGGGTGGGAAATTTTGACCAATGTCTATATTGGATATTTGAGGGTACCATTTTCGCTTGATTCTTGACCAAAAATCACGTTGCCAGGTTTTGATGCCAAATTGATATAGAGGCTAAACCAAGAGAAAGGAGCCAAACCTCGTGAAAATCGGATGAGATTTGACCGAGTTATGGGGGTGGGAAATTTTGACCAATGTCCATATAGGATATTTGTCGATATTTGAGGGTACCATTTTCACTTGATTCTTGACCAAAAATCACGTTGCCAGGTTTTGATGCCAAATTGATATAGAGGCTAAACCAAGAGAAAAGAGCCAAACCTCGTGAAAATCGGATGAGATTTGACCGAGATATGGGGGTGGCAAATTTTAACCAATGTCCATATAGGATATTTGTCGATATTTGAGGGTACCATTTTCACTTGATTCTTGACCAAAAATCACGTTGCCAGGTTTTGATGCCAAATTGATATAGAGGCTAAACCAAGAGAAAAGAGCCAAACCTCGTGAAAATCGGATGAGATTTGACCGAGTTATGGGGGTGGAAAATTTTGACCAATGTCCATATAGGACACAGGTATTTTGTACAATGGGATATAAGTTTTATATATATATATATATATGTGTGTGTGTGTGTTAGTGTATGCATGCATGCATGCATGTATGCAGGTATGCATGTTTGCATGTAAGTATGTGTGTATATGCCATTTGTATGTATGCATGGATGTATGTATGTATGTGTGCCTGTTTGCATACATATACGAACAAACATGCATACATATACATACAAACATGCATACTTATATATGCAGGCATGTTCACTAACATATATCCATGCATGCACACTAACATATATGCATGCATGTATTCTAACATATATGCATGCATGCATACTAGCATACATGCATAAGTATGTTTTTATGTAAATATGTATTTATTAATGTATTTATATAAGTATTTATGTATATGTACATTTACATATTTTCAGCGTTATCAGACCTGGATACGGATACGATTATTACATCTGCATTTATCATCAATATATAAATTCGAACAATACTGCTTCCTTCTATGGAAATATGGAAATTTACTAACTATTTGAATGGATGGGATGTGGGGTAAGTACATTAAAAACATATCAAGAAAGGAGGATTGGATGCGGGGTAAGTGAATGATAATATATCATTTATATATATATTCATTATAATAAATTAAAATATATATCAAATCAGACCTGGGCACGGCCTATTATATCGATATATATATGTGTTCTTCAAAAACATGATTAGTTATATATATATAAGAAATTTTGACCTATGTCTGTATAGGATATTTGAGGATACCATTTTCACATGAATTTCGACCAAGAATAGGGTTGTCATATGACAACTTGATCTAGAGATCGGATGGGATTTGACCAAGTTAAATATGCGATACTAGCGGGTGTAGCCCGGCTTTGCCCGTGCCACAAATAAAATAAAATCTCTCAATGATGTTCTCTAGTCAAATGAAATTCCAGCCAGTAAAGTAAATATGGCTGGCTCCGGGGGCATTCACCCAAAAGAGCTGCTGTCCGTCAATGCAGTCTTCACTGTATTTGGCTTGTCTAAAAGAAGAAGAACAACAGGACCAGTAGATGCAGGTATGTCCTGCATGCTGTCAGCTGCCAGGTGGCATATCAATGCGCATAAAACTGCATGCATTCCTTAGCCTGGCCAAAGGAATTTTTTACTCGATATTAAAACATGCAGGCGACGTGACAGGATGTCCATGTGTGTGTGTGTGTGTGTGTGTGTTGGCTAGTGTATCACGTTTCTATCATTTGGCAAATGCCACTTCATAATTCAATAAAACAATAAAAGGCCAAATCCAAACAAATTACAACAATCACATCATATTACGTATACGTATTACATATTACGTATTACGTGGTCATGTGTCCACGTGCGAGAAGTGGGCGTGTCCGAACATATTTTCATAAATTGCACACAATTTGCTATGCATGGCATAAACACAAAAGACCAGCGTAACTGACACGCCCACAGCCCCAGAGAGGGGGGCGTGGCCATGTGGAGACATAAGCGCACGACGCGACACGACAGCAAAAATGTCCAAAATTATGGCGCAAAGGATAATCGCCATAAAGTGAGTGCCAGCCAAGAAGTGGAGTAGTCGTCGAGTGGAGGGGAGGGGGCGGGGAGGGCGGGGCGGTGCGGAGGCACGCTCTAGGCAAACGTGAGCCTGGGCTAAAGGACAACGCGTGGCTACGTGCCGGATTTGATGGCCCGCAAGGCAAGCAGCGACCGACACCCAACTAGAGATGAGCGCGTGACTTATTTTGCAGGTTGAGAAAGTAGAAAAAAACACGAAATACAAATCTGGTACTCTTTTTACGAGTTTGAATATATCTGGGATATATTATATATACAGTATACATATATATATATTTTGGAACAATTGAAAGCTTTTAAAAATCTGTTTGTAGACCTTGCGATGAGAATCCTTTAATTATTTGTATGAAAATTGAGATGAGCGCGTGATTTATTTAAATGAAAAGCGCACGAAATTAAAATCTCTTTTATATATATACGGGTTTGCATATATCTGGAATACATTATATATATATTATGGATCAATTGCCTATAAATATGATTGACGCAAAAGAAATACTTTTGACAGCTTTTCATAGTTTTAAGTTACGATTACCTTCAGTGATAACTCAATACTTCAGAAATTTGTCCAATTTATTTTATTTATGGCTTTTTCGCAATACATCGTGCCCTTGCTTTTCCTGCCAATGGGCACGAGCACGAACAAAAGCCTATAATAATCGATAAGCCAGACAAATTTTCCAGCTTTTCAATTATTCGCATAGATTATGATTATCGAATCAGATAAAGATTTAGCTCTTTTTTCTCTTCCTACATATACCAATATTTTCGTGTTTCATTTGGCTGGGCACGAAAAAGCACGACACGCGCCCATCTCTAAGACCCCGGCATAGCAAAAGGCGTTTCGCCTTAATGCAATTCTTTATTCTTTATTGGAGAGTACAGAGTGTAGCACCATATTGTGTGTGTGTGTGTGTGTAAATGTTTCGTGGTGTATAAAGTATCCAAGTATAATGCACAGAGAGGAGAGGGGGGGGGGGGGGGGGGGGGGGGAGACGACGAGGACGGAGGATCGTATTATGCTCAGTTCTAGCCAAGAATTAAGCATTTACGATGCCCGTTGAGTGCTTAAACTAAGTAGACGCCGCTTCCAGTTGCCGCGTTTGTGATCTGCACTTGTTATTTTTCTTTCTTTTCTTTCGTTTAATAATTTGTTAGTTCTATTTCTTTGGCAATTTACAACTTGTAAATGGCATTCACATTGGGCCCCGCCTGCACCATGGCATCCTTGTGCACCTGGTACTGCAGCTCCACCTCGCGCAGCTGCAGCAGCTGCTTCATCTTGCGTCCGATTGCCAAAATCGCCTGCTGATTGTGCGAGTCCTTGGTCCACAGTGCTATTCAGACATATATTAAGAATCAATTAAAATTAATTGTCTGTACGAGCTATATGCTAAAGTATTCATTTGGGCATGGTAGGTTTCCTCAGAGTTTGGTCGAAATTTTGAGAAAAACGAGATTCTCCCTATAGAAGCTATGTAATAAAGTGGTCCGAACCTTTATATACAATTTATATGTTTTATATGATATATATTATATATAAGTCCGCTTTGACAACTGCATTGCATACTCCCTTTTCGACGGATCCTATATGATCTGGTAATCCCATGTAGATTCATTGCAAGCAGCATTATAAAACGCTCAAATAGTTGATATATTGAAAGCAAATATGGAAGCAATATGAGAGTATTATGATCTTGATAAGATTTAACACATGCGTCATAAGTATAGTGCAACAAATAAGTATCAAGTTGGGTCAATTTCCCTTGAAAATAAACGAGATATTTCCCCATAGAGCTAGATAATACAGTTTCTATATTATATAGAAACATATGGAGTACATAAAACGATGCTTAAATCTAAAAGCCAAGTCTGAAAAACAATTTTCACTTCCTATTGAGCTATACGACATAGTAGTTTAATGCCATGGTAAAGGATAAGAATATATGACCAGAAGATATTGAAAGACAGCATATATGCCTTGGGCGGCTATATGCCTACCTGTATAATTCCTATAT
Organism: Drosophila novamexicana; assembly: GCF_003285875.2. Lineage (NCBI taxonomy): Eukaryota > Metazoa > Arthropoda > Insecta > Diptera > Drosophilidae > Drosophila > Drosophila novamexicana. The sequence goes on from NW_020824814.1 coordinate 2,798,712, forward strand.
ACCAAGATATGGTATAAGCTTATAGTTTAGATGCATAAAAACTATTTTCGACCGATTTTCTTAAAGCTATGTGATTCAATTCGAACTGGACTGTAGACAATGGTCAGAGCAGATCAGAGAATACCCCATTTGCCATATCCTTTCCTACTCCTATCCAATACTCACATATTTTGCTGGCCTTGTTGCGCACATTGATGACCACGCCACAGATTTGATCCGAATACTCGAAGCACTCGCCAATTGTGCAAAGCAGCTGCAAAACAAAAGCAAATAAAATAAATGCAAAAATAAAAGTAAAAAAAAGGCCACAATAGATTACCAAATCATGCCAGAGCTTGTCTACCAGTTCCTTGGAATCCTTGTCCAAAAACATGACCCAACGTCCGCCGTCCTTGTTCACATCGTCCTCCCACATCGGGCTGTCAGAGTGATATATAAACTATATATATATATATATAATGGAAGAGGCGCGAACTAACCGTATACCATGCTTAAAAACCATGTAATCATTGAATACCTTCAGATCGGATGGTGGCTTTATAAAGTAGTAGACGCTGCAAATACAATTGATATGATAGAGATTCTTGCAACGGGCTGAAACACCGCATCCCACCTGAAGAAATCCTCGACCGTGTTGAAACTGGTCACATCGCTGAGCATATCGGACCAGGATTTGGTGCGATCGTTCTCCCAATGCCACAGCGTCCAGGTGTGCTCCAGCGGATGCTTGAAGCACAAATCATAATCAATCGAGCTGAGGACACGATTCAGCGACGGCTGCAGCTCCGCCGCAGCGGCGGCAAATTGTTCATCGGCGACCATATTCCCATTGCCGCCGGCATAGATGGCGCCCGCCGCCACCGCCGCCGCCTGGCCGGATTCGGCGACCTCGGTGCCGTTGTTGTAGTTGTCGTAGCCCATCGTTTGAGTTACTTTAAAATATTTCTGCAATATAGCGCCTATCTCGTTAATATTTATCTTACAAATTCGTTTGTTCACACGTTTGGCGTTTGTTTATGCTTTTTCTATATATTTATTTAGTTTTTTTTTTTCTGGCGTTTTTGGCGTTTTTTTTTTGTTGAATTTGAACGAACGAAAAAAAAACCGTATTTGTATAAAGAATATGAGACTTTTCTTGTGTTGCTCGGACGAGTTTAAGAGAATTATGAGAAAACTGGAAAACTGCAACTCATTTAGTCTCTCTGACAGTTGACATTCAAGCAGCGCCTACTTTTTTCGTCTCTCATTCGAAAATACAAACTTTTCAAGTTCGCCACGGCGTTGCCAGATCGTCGTGAGTTGTGTGCTGCCAGACTAGAAGCAGCTGCACTGTGATTGCCAGATCGGTTCAAAGTATTTTGAATACCCATTCTAAATGGGTAAAAAGGGTAGAATGATTTTGTGCAAGTGTGTGTAACAGGCAGGAGGAGAGATCTTCCTTGCTTATACCCTGCAAATGGGTTAATGGGTTATAACTGTATAGACAGCAGATATATATAATCTTGTTAATACCCTGCAAATAAGTAACCCTATGTTTGGTTATGTAGGGCTATAAGGAAGCTTCTCCGACCCATTAGATTTATATGTTCTACAGCATCAACAGTCTTTTTGTCCAGATCTTGAAGCTTATATGAGCTAGAGACACCAACTTTAGTATGTAAGCTTTCGTATAGCTCCAGAATAGCTGGACTTTTTTGGTACCTCTACATATTTCGGCCAAAACTGAGTTAATATCTTATATTAAGAGCTAAAGCCTTGGGCCTTGGTATACACACAGTTTTGTATGTCGAAATTAAGACCCGAATGTTTCAGAAAAATCGGACAATAGGAAACGAATTTGTTCAAGAACACATTTGGTTCTTGGTTCAGTTTTGTATGCCACACTCAGACCCCGAATATGTTCTAAGAATCGGACAATAGGCGCCGAATTTGATTACGAACAATTTGAAAGATTGGTTGAACAAGAAGAAGAGTATTAGCTGCACCGTAAAGCTGGCAGGGTATCTCATGGTCGGACACTCCCGACTAAAAGGAATTGGTGAACGATGATGATTTTTATTTTTTTCGGGGATTCGAACCTCGTATTTAAATTCCAAGCAAATGCAAAATTTAAAGCAAATGCAGTTCTTAGTTATTGTGGAAAAGGGGGGCTGGGGGGAAGGGTTGGGGCAGGTCCTGGCTGGTCGATCAATTGAAATGTCAGGCTAATAAAATAAAATGGCAGCGAGCATACGATAAATGCACGAAAATAATAAAATGTGACCCAAATGAGCGAACGCGACAGCCAAAGACACAGACAAGCCAAAGAAGAAGACGAAGAAGTTCGCCTGGCTGCGTGCCACAAGGAGCTGCCTCAATTGCCAAGCCCTGTGTGTGTGTGTGTGCGTGTGTGTGCAACAGTTTGCTTGCAGTCAATAATCGAAATCGACTTGGGCTTGTGGCAATAAAAATTTGTCTTCGCCGCTTAAGTTTTGCGCCTTGTTGCACAGACAGACAGCGTGTGCCACCAGTTCCTGCCACCAGCTTCAGCTGCTGCCACAAACGTTGCGGCTGATAATAAAATATGTGAGTCCTTGCCACGCCAGGCAGCCTTGGCTGCCTTCGTAAGTAGCTTTGGGCCCTTGTAATGTGCACCATTTGTTGCTGGCGGCCGCTGTAAAAAGTGCCACCCAAAGCAACTGTCTGGCTTTGCCACAAGTTGCTGCCCCTGCCCTCCCCTACCACCTCTCTCAGCACGGCCCTTTCCCCTTCAACCTGCCGCACTTGGCTTGCGTGTGAATTATGTTGGCCAAGTTAGTACAAAAGTGTAGATTGCCATCCAACTGGGCGCAAATAACTTTCCCGCTTCAATTTACTTAAAAATTCTATTTATTTTAGCTCTTAAGCAGCCGTCCCTCCGCCCCACCCCTCTCCCCCGTCTCTCTTAGCTTGAAAGATTTTTCGGTTGGTTTGTTCAAGTTGAGCGCAAATCGCATGAATTTTAAGTCAACTACGAATGAGCATAATATTTGCAGTTGATTAGCGCACAGAATATATATAGAAACTAGTCTCGAGATATTTGGTCAGCTCCGTTTATATACATAGATCAAACTGTTTGTTCTGGCTGATTGACTGACTGACTGATTGACTGACCGACTGACTGATTGACTGACTGACTGTTTGATTGATGATTAACTTGTGGATAAAGCTGCATTGGGATTTAAAAGAAGAAAAACAAACAAATATAACTATTTAAATGCAACGGCCGCCCTTCTCTGTGATTCTCAGGAATTTAAGTATGGGCCTGGCTATTTTCATAAAAATTTAGTGATTACTTCTTGATGTGTTTAACAGTGTCTACTAACTAAAAGTGTAATGAAAATTAAATATACTGTCAAAGATTTTAAATGCAACTGGCGCCCTTCTTTGCGATTCTCAAAAATGTATGTAAGGCGTAAATATTTGGATATTAATTGAACTAGCACTAGGCTCAATCGATTGAGATTACAAATTTTATATTATTCATATTTTATAGAATATATATATTCAAATATATTTTATTTTGTTCAACATTCTTGGCTGGAATTTTAAAGCTGTGGCATGGCACAGCTAACGCTCTCATCTTGTTTTGAATTATTGTCTAAATATTTGAGCACGCATATTTAACTGTCCGAATGCAACTGTTGTTGAATCCAAACAAATGTTTAACTTGGCGTTACAAATCCCGACTTTTTCCAGGTGCCTGACTGCGTATACGTAATATTTTACAGCGCTTTGCACTTTGCAGCTACAGCTGCAGCTCCACAACATGGGTCAGTAAATCTTTTAAAATATTGTAGTGTTGCATAGTGCAAAAAGCAAAAAATAAGAAGAGCTAGCTGAAACAGCGAAGCTCAAGGAGAAGCGAGACAGGTGTCAGCAGCCAGGAGCAGCATGTCTTGAGCCGCTCAGCACTTGATTTGAGGCATGGCCCCACCTACTGCGCTCCACTATAGCTGGGTTTTTGTTTTTACCGGATGATTGCGGGAGATTTGCACGCGATGATGTACGAGACGAAGAAGAGCTCGTTTATTTCGCACCTGAATAGCAGATCAGCAGCGGCAGGTGTGCTTGGCTAACGGGACAGACAGCCACATAAAACAATAAAAGGAAGTCGCATAAACGTGCGGACGCGTTGAGCACATATGGAAGCAGGAGGGGAGCAGGCCTTGAGGCCTGAGCAGCTTCCTGCCAACTGTCAGACAAGCTCACCTTGTGCTAAATGCTTTTGAGCCAAACAAAGATGAAGTCGCGGCGAGCTGAGACGTCTGCGCCAACCCCCCCACCCCTCCCACACCCTTGTCAAACCCAAAGCAGCAGCTGAGACGCCCACCACAAACCCAAAGCAAGAGGCCAGGTGAAAGTCATTTCACGCTGTTGTTGCGCAAAAGATTAAAATAATAGCAGCGCGTAAATTAAACAGCCAAAGGGACGAGGAGAAGGAGTTGTGAGCACCAGTTCCAGTTCCCGTTCCAGCACCAGTTCCAGCTTCAGCACCAGTTCCACCCGCAGCCAGTGGAGTGGCAACCGCACCAATTCCTTTGTCTTCGTTTAGTGTGTGTGTGTGTGTGTGTGTGTGTGCGTGCGGTTTTACCGTAAGACGCTTAGCAGCTAACGGGCAGGGGCAATACTTGCGCCATCTGATGTGCCAGCAGCAGCAGCAGCAGCAGCAGCGGCAGCGGCAGCCGACGACAGCGGCAACATCGCGTTGTCAGCACTTCATTTTGAGCCAACATGCCGCGTGCTTCACTTAATGCGACAGCCGGGGATGGGGGAGGGTGGCGCGGCAGGTGTACAGCAGCCCAAGACCATGTAACATCATGCTGTGCACACACACTCACACACACAAACGACGCCCTACAGTTGCATTACTTTATGGGTATTTTGAGGGTCAGGCGACAAAAAATATAAAGAGGAACTGGTGGATAATAAAAAAATAGTTTTCTACATTTGAAGCTAAACGAATTCGATATCGCATGCTACATTTCTGCTTTAAAGAATCTTATACCAAATCAATCAGTCAAAGAAGAAGCGAACCCAAATCTAAATTTAATTATCCGAAAACATTTTCTACATTTTGCCGATTTCTGTGTATAACCTGGCTTACAAAACAAAGCTTAGTTCAAACCCGGCACCAAAACACAATTTATTTAAAAACAACAACATATTTTATCGCTTGTCAAACAATTTATTACGTATCATTTTATGGTTCATTTAACAATCTCTGTTATAGATCAATTGCGCATTAAGCTTTCTTTAAAAACGCATTCGCCACATTTGTCGCCTGCGCCATGGCGCACACACCTACGCATTGCACATGCATTGCACATATACATCTACACAATGTATTATGCTGTGCAGGACCGTTGCATTCGAGGCGTTGGGGTTGGGGTTTTTGGGTGTGCGCTGATTCGTTAAGCTGTCCCCCCCCGCCCCGCTTCATGCTCACACCCCCGCCACTGTCATGGCTCTGAGTGCTTGTGGCTTGTCTTTTTCGACTTGTTACTCCGCAGCTTCTTCTGCTTCTTCGCTTTTTCGCTTTTCGTGAGCTTAATGCTTTATGTTTGCCAGCTTTTAGCTTCATTGTTGTTGCTGCTGCTGTCGTTGTTGTTGTTGTTGTTGTTGTTGTTGTTGTTATTCTTGTGGTTGTTGTTGTTGCTGCCATTGCAAGGTACTTTGCTTTTGTTCGATGAAACGTAAAAATAGCAACAAGCAACGAAAACTCATTTTTAGACAATGCCGCATAATTCCAACGGATGCGGATGAAGGATACAACGTACGTCCTTTTTGCCATAATGAGGTACACGTTGTTGTTGTTGTTGCTGTTGCTGTCTGTTTGTTTGTGTGGCAAAGCTTCTCTACTTATGTTTACATTTCAATGCGTCTTTTTGCTACCTGCTTCAAAGTAACCGCAAGAAGTTTCTTACGCGCTGTCAGTTTTTATAATGAAAGCGGAGAGTTGCCAGACCCACACAAAAAAAAAAAAAAGGTAAAGGGAGCGGCCTGTGCATGGTATCGCAACAGAGAAGGTCGCTTTAACTTTTGAACCCTTTAACACACACACACACACATGTGGCCAGCCTGTTGCTGGTCATTTACGCCCATTTAGCCACATTTAACAAAGTCAACAATAAAGTCAGAAACTTTTGTCGACCCGCTCAACTTGAAGCTGAAGTTCAGTCGAAACAATAATTGCCCAAACTTTTGCCAATGACCTCTCCCCCCTGACCCAGGCACTGGCCTGACCAATGCCTATCAGTTTTCCGGTCTACTCAAATTGAATAACCATCTAGTTTCGGGCTGGGCGAACGTGAGATGTGGCTCGAGCTACCATTAAATCATCATTCGCATTTGGATTACGCAGCTGCTGACGTATTTCGGTTTCAGGCCTCATTAACGACAGGAACAGGAGGAGCAGCAACAGCAGGTGTCAATTTTAATTTACTACCTCTTCAAGGTTGTTCGTCTCCGTTGGATGCAGGATTTGTAGCTTGTAACGGGATATCTGTGTGTGGGCTGAAATATGGAGTTGCCACACATTTGATGGACTAACGGTCTCTGCGGTAATTATGGCTAGCAGATAAATTTCTTGTTATATAACCTATATATATAAATAAAATAAGAAAATGTTGAGGTTGGACCAACATTCGATTATTATATGGCAGCATACTCCTTTAATTACATGTTACATAAGCATTATACAACACTGAATAAGTTGTTTGGAATGGATACTCTGAGGAAACCAGGATATAACTAAATGATATAGATAAAGGCTTTTTTATATTGTACACATAGTTTATGGGCAGATATATCAACCGAGCCGGCAGACAATCGTCTATTAATATGCAGCTCAGCAATTGGCTCCGGACTTGAGGCTATAATGGTGCCCAGTTGATCAGCTCATTAAAGAAGCTAATGAAGCAGCTGAAATATTTGCACAGCCAAGCGCTCTGCATGCCAAACGAGGCCAAAACGATGAAGAAAAAAACCCAAAAATATTTCAATGAAACTTAAACTTTTATTTTATGTCGTAAACAAAATCACAAGAGGGGGGGGGGGGGGGGGAGAATGGATTGCAGGTGCAGCTATGCGAAATATATGCCCATGGTCTAAAAACATGTCGCACTATTTCCATGATTGATGCACCCACTCTACTTCTTCAGCAGCAGGGGAGCGGCGGCATAGGGACGAGCCACATAAGGAGCAGCAAATGGAGCGCTGTAGGCCAGAGGAGCTGCAGCGGCATAGCGGGCAATGGGCGCGGTGTAGGCGGCGGCAAAGGGTGAGGTGTAGGCGGCGGCAACTGGAGCGGTATAGGCGGCAGCAACTGGAGCGGTATAGGCGGCGGCGGCAATGGGTGCAGTGTAGGCAGCTGGGAAGGCGGCGCTATGGGCCACCTGGTGGGCGGTGTAGCTGGAGGCATAGGGTGCCACGTAGGCGGCGCTGCCGACGACAGCTGGTGCGGTGTAGGCCAAAGGAGCCACAATGCCGGGCTTGGCAGCAGCCACAGCCACAACAGCGAACAAGCAGACGGCGAACTGCAAAAGAAGCTGGATTAGGAACTGGAGCAGGAGCAGAAGCTGGAGCTGGTGGCTGGAGCAGGAACTGGAGCTGGTAGCTACTTACGAATTTCATGTTTGGTTTTTAGGTTGTTTTGGATTTGTTGTCAGCTAGTGAATGACCAGTTGATTTGTGATGTCAATTGGAAGACGACGCTGTGCTTTTATAGCCAAACCTCAGACGGCCAACACTTACGCTTTTCAATTTTGGGGCCGTTGTTTGGGGCAGCTATTTGAGTATGCGGAGCACGCGCCGCGGCTGGCCAAGTCAACGACTGGCGATGGACAAAGACAATGCTGTCCATGTTGCGCATGCGCAATTCTTGGCCAGAAATATTGACGCTCTCTATCTTAATGGGTCTTGGCGCGCTGCGTGCTTGGCGTCCGTTACTTTTGATTTGTCCATGACCTTGGGCTGCAGCCAAATAGCTTGACTGTGGGTATTACCGCGCTAAAAAAACGGTAGCACAAGCAAACGGTATGATTAACGATATCACAAATACGAATTGCATTTTAATTGACTATATTAATTGATAACTGAACGTAATTATTTAGGTTATAAACGAGTCAGCGAATATAATGGCATGTTAGTGTTGCCAGACTGCGCTAAAAATGGCTCTAATGCGCGAAATACTTAACACTTTTTTTTGGTATTTCTGGTATTTTAGTGCATTTTGATTAAGTTGTGTAAGGGAAAGCCTACACATATACGTTTATATTAAATCAAAGTTGTTAAATAAAAAAGCCGATAAATTGCAATTTGCTGCCGCATTGTATTCCCACTATTTAATGTATATTTTCAATTATTTCGTGTTCGCTATTTTCATTGAATTTTGCGCTCAGCTTGATTAACTGTTTGTGCGCCATATGCTCATAATGTGTATACACTCAATAACCACCCCGCCCCCTTCCTGCGCTGACAACAACCCTGCAACAGCTTTACGAACGGGCAGGCCACCCTGTCATTCCATGCAAGTACTTAAGAGCTTATATTGATAAACAGCTCGCCCCAAACCACAATTCAGTGGAAAATTAATTAACAAATGTCATAAATTGCAAAAAATGCGCTGGAAAAAAAATGTGTAGAGTAAAGGGTTTGGGCAAGTGCAGCGCTTAAATCGCACTAATTAGACGTATCGAGTGTGTGTGCGCTGCTTCAAGGTGTTTACAAATAACCCAACACACACACACACACACACAGGCACACTCACCCACACATACAAGCACTCAAAAAAGTGTTGAAGCGTGAATTTGCTTAAAAATGCCAATTACGCGATTTTGCAGGAATCATGGGAGGCTTGGCTTGCCAGAGAGGCGAGAGAGAGAGAGATTGAGTGAGTGAGAGAGGTGGGGGGTGTCTGGTTTGGTGGGGATACGTTCGAGTGGGTGTCTGTAACATGCCACAGCTAACAAAGTTGTGCGGAATATTTCACTTTTGTTGTTGTTGCCGCTGCTGATGATGACGATGTTGTCGCTGAAGGATTTGCCTGGCTTCCGTCTCGTGTTTCGTCTGCCTGACTCTGCATACGCAACGTTCAAAATTCGTCTGTGCCTGAGTGGGCGTGGCAGCCGCCTACTAAATGCACAATCATGCTGCGCAGCCATTGAAATTAAGCAGCAGCAGCAACAACAACAACAAGCGCATATTTGTTTTGTCACTTGACTTGGGGGGGCGTGGCATGCGCCACAATCTGGCAACGCTTTCATTGTCAAGTTTGACGTTGCCAGCAAATAATGTCGCATATTGCTTAATCCGCCTAAAAGCTTTGATGCAGCTGACTTAAACACGACAAATGACAACAACAAAAAAAAAATGTGACGCATTTCGAGTGCGGCGCACAATTCTCAAGTGACCCAGGCGCTGGCAACATATCAAAGCAGCTGCCCCACAGCTCCTGTGGCAAGTGTTGCATGGCTAAGTGGCAGCGAGTAATTAAAAAAGAAATGTGCACAAAAAAGGAGCAAAGGCAAAAAAGCGACGCACAAAGCGCTCAAACAAGAACCCACCACCCCCCTCACTCCCTGCTATTACCCTGCCCATATCGAACGCCGCCCCCTTGCAGCTGCGTAAAATATGCGCCACTTTTTGCTGCGCTGCGAACTTCGCTTTATTGCCCATAATAAAGGCGTCTAGAAGCTGGGCGTGGCAGCAGCAGCAGCAGCTGTGCGCGCGCGTTAATGCGTCGTCGCTCAAGTGCCGTAAAACGTGAGTGACACACACACACACACACACACACACACACACACGCACACACACATCGACAGCGAAGTCTATTGTAAATTTTGTTTTGAATTTGTCTAGAAATGCGTGCGACATTTGACGGCGGCTGCTGCCTTTAAGTGGTTTCAGCAAATTATTCATGATAAAGTGCCAGCAACAACAACAACAACAACAACAACTATTGAACCATTGCCCAACACTGTGTGGGCAGGTCCTGAACTCAGGGCTGAAGCTCAACACTGGCAGGAGAACTTTTCTGTAATCAATTTGGCTTACAACTTTTTAATTGGCTTGCTTTATCGCGATTTTTTTCGCTATAGAAGTTGTTATTATTCTGTAAGAAATCGATGAAGCAGGCAAGAGGAAGCATCTCCATATATCTATATGTATGTATATGATAGTATGAGAGCTAAATTTTTGCCCTCGAAGCATATTTAAGCCCCCCGAAACGCTTCGAGATAAACTCTTCCAATTTGTTTTTTACCTGCCTGATAATACCCATATTTCTCCAAAAATCGATTCATATCGAAGTCGCAAGCGATGCTTGACTTCGATAAATATCGATTTTGAATATAAGAGCCATATTTGACCCCTCTAAGCAAACGCGTCTAGGCACACGCGATAATTCCCATATTTCTCCAAAAATCGATTCATATCAAAGTCTAGAAGGGAGACTCGAATTTTGGTCTTTGTTCCAGTGAGCTTCAGAACTTCGTCCAAAACCTACTTAAAATAAATGTAGGATATTGTCCTGAATCGATATTTATCGATCTTAAGCAACGCTTTCTTATTATATCGAAGTTTGGAAGAGCTGGAGAATATTTTTACTCAATGTCCGTGCGAAACCCATATGGCTTTGCAGCCCTGGCACAGCTCCTTTGTGTGCTTCGTTCGTGTTAAATATTTCAAAGTTTTGTATTTTATAATTGGTTTATGGCTTTTGTGTGTAGGAAGCCGCATTTCAATTGCTTTTTTTTTTGCGCAAAACCCAATCAAATTACCAAAAGGCCGACGCACGTGCCAAATGCGATTTACAACACTAAAAAAAAAAAAAAAAAAGGTGGCCCACTAAACAGCCAAGTCGAGCCAAGTCGATGTCAACGTCGCGCCGTCAGCTATGCCCGCTGCATTTGTAAGCGCAACCTTCGCTCGAGGCCGGGCCCGCGAATGCGTCACGTCTCTTGGGGACGACTATAAAAAGCCAGCAGCTGGCCAAAAACCATATCAAACAAAGCTCACAGCTTCAAGTGTCAACAAGCCAAAACAACCAAAAAACAACCAAAAAACCAAACATGAAATTCGTAAGTAGCTACCAGCTCCAGTTCCTGCTCCAGCTACCAGCTCCCAGCTCCAGCTTCTGCTCCTGCTCCAGTTCCTAATCCAGCTTCTTTTGCAGTTCGCCGTCTGCTTGTTCGCTGTTGTGGCTGTGGCTGCTGCCAAGCCCGGCATTGTGGCTCCTTTGGCCTACACCGCACCAGCTGTCGTCGGCAGCGCCGCCTACGTGGCACCCTATGCCTCCAGCTACACCGCCCACCAGGTGGCCCATAGCGCCGCCTTCCCAGCTGCCTACACTGCACCCATTGCCGCCGCCGCCTATACCGCTCCTGTTGCTGCTGCCTATACCGCTCCAGTTGCCGCCGCCTACTCCGCTCCCATTGCTGCCGCCTACTCCGCTCCCATCGCTGCTGCCTACACCTCCCCCTTTGCCGCCGCCTACACCGCGCCCATCGCCCGCTATGCCGCTGCAGCTCCTCTGGCGTACAGCGCGCCCGTCGCTGCGCCCGTGCTGCTGAAGAAGTGAAGCGCCAAAATGTGACCAATTCTTGACATCTGCTCTCTAGTGTAAATAAAGATCCTTCCGCAAAAGCCAACTGCACTAAATTAGTTAATCAAAATGGACTCCGAGCTGGGCTGCAGCTTTAAGTTAATGCCCGGCTCGGCTCGGCGCACGCCTCAATGTGCTTTGCCTGGCAACAGTTTTGCAAAGGGTTGAGGGTTGGAGCGGGGGGTTGGACAGTTTGAAGGGCTGCAGCATTTGCTGTATACCCTGTATTTGGGCACTGGCAGGGTAGCGGTAACAGATAGAATTCGGCATATCTACGACTTTACCAGGAATATACATTAGGATAAGGCCAATCTTCTATGAAGAGAAAGAGTTGAAATATATTTTCAATATATTTTCCTTGATATCAGACTTAGAAAACCTTTTTTTGCCCCACCATTTCTCAGAAATCTTTATATGCTGCCTTTTAGCAGCTTTTTAGTTAGGGTATTAGCCAGACTCTAAAATTTCGTTTCATCCAAGCCAAGTCTGGCATATGCCAGGTCAGAGCTCAAATAAATTTTCTCTGGTTCAAACCCTTTCTCTTCTTTAGGATACATTATCTTTTTGACTTAAGGTTTAATTCGTTTTGTGTTTATGTAAGTAATTTGGATACTATTTCCCAGATGTGTTCAAAGAAACCAGATTTTGGGATATATCAGGGCAAGTCGCTGGTTCAAACCAACTTTGGCATATGCCAGGGCTATTAGCCCAAAAAAAACTGTCGCTGGTTCAAACTCACTTGCGGTCAGAGGGTTTAGTATCTAATGGGTGCTTCCTAGTCGTTCACTCTGAACTCTGTTAATTTTTTTCTAGTTCGTTGTTGTAAGGCCTTATCGAAATTCAAGGATCTGCGGGGCAGCTTCAGCTGGTGCAAGTTTTTCGTGCTTGGATTAAAGTTTCTATTTAAAAAGGATTTCTTTTATATGAAATATGCTTCCTTTCAGCGCTTCCTGCCCCAAGTTTTCTGCTTGACTTTATGCGCCTGCCCACCATCCTACCTTCCACCCTGCCTCCCTGCCTTCCTCCCTCTCCCTTGATGGCGCGCTGAAAGCCTGAGAGCGCCCCGGGCAACACAGCTGGAGTATGATGAAGGCGACAGCGATGCCGGCTCCTGCTTATCATAACTTTGGCATCTGCCTCCTGCTCCAGCTGCTGCACAGGTAGTAAATGCCAAGTAGTTGTAAAGTTTTGTGCAACGTAAGCGGAAAAGTCTTGTAAAAACCCAAGTGCGTGGCGGAACAGCTCCTCGCTGGCGGGGTAGGAGGGTTCGGGGATCGGGGATCGGGTAGCTGGGGGACTGCAGCATTTTCACAACTTCTCGGCAACAGATAGCGTCCAAATTTAATGACCTTTTATTCAATAAAAAACTGCGTGAAGCTGAAAACTTTGCAGCTAGCTGCATTTAAATGCGCTCGGGCACGCGCTAATGCGTATACCCTGTAATTTAGAGGCAACAGTGCTGCCCATCTATCCGCTCGCTTGAGCTTATAACTAAATTCAAAGCATTCGCCAAAAACAGTGCTGGAAAACTCTGCAATATTTAGCTCTTTTCTGGCAAAAACTATTAAATTTACAATATAAATACAAAAAATACAATTTTTATGAGTTTCTCCTAGCAAAAGTTTACCATTTGCCATATTTGCTGCCAGATATATTTTCGCAATAAATTCGAGAAAATATATTTGATTTTTTTACAAAACTATTTGAAGTATTTTTTGCACTTTTAAGCCCAGAAAGTTATGTGAATTTCATTTTTCTGTTTATTCCCAAGCAATTTCAATATGTTTTAACTATTGAATATTTGTTCATCACAAAAAAAAAATAATAACTGCAATTAAATTTAATTATTTTACAAAATTTCGTTGCGAATATTTCGCAAGTAAATTGTGTTTATTTGCTTTAACGAGAGTTTATAAAATTTTTGATTTACCATTTTGTTATTTTGCGCAACATAAAACTTGTTATTTATGGCGCACAATTTCAGCTTGTAAGTTTGCTCCAATTAAAACAAAATTTATTTGCAAAAAAGTGAAAATCAAATAAAAATGGAAAAACTATTTGGAAAAAGCTTAATGAGAAATATGGGCAAATGTTTGCATTGGGCCAAGCTGGCAAGCAATAAAAATTGAGTAAATAAAATTTGTATTCACTTTAGATAATTTTGATGATTTTTCAAATCAAGGCAGGCAGACACGCACACACACTCGCACACAGACGAGCTGCTGGAAAAGATTCCGTTTCGAAATAAACACAATCATGTGCAAACGTGTTTTCAAATGGATTACATGAATAAAAGATTTATACACGTTAGGTAAATCAGTAGCGGGTTACCAAGTAACACAGACAGCAAATCGAAAGACATCTTGTGAGGCACCTGGTGACGCCCCTCCACCGCTCACCCTCACTCGCTGTCCTGGCAAAAGGAAGACGTGCAGGTGAAAATATGCGCACATGTAAGCAAATTTCAAAGGACCAAATGAAAATGCCACAGCCAATGCTCGCAGCTGTGGCTGCCAGGCACAGGATACAGCAACAGATACAGATACATCTACATTTACAGATACAGATACATTAGCAGGCACAGATACTTTTACGGGCACAGCTTTAGCTACAAAGAAACACGTGTATATAAGGCTGCCTTTTTTTTATTGATTTGTTTAGTATTCTATGTTGATGTGTGTGTGTGTGTGTGTGTGTGTGTGTGTGTGTGTGTGTGTCCTTGTGTGCGTATGTGTGTGTGTTGTGTTAGCATGTTGATTTCATAAATATGAGTGCGTGTTTTTTTTTTTAAATTTTATTTACAGCAGCCGCTAAATCGAATCAACGTAAAAACAGCGTAAAATATGAGATTTACCTGCACACACACACACACACACACAAAGCGCGTTTAAATTTAATCAATTTCGTACACCCATGGGCATATATATATATATATAGTTGCATATATATTGAAGTATATGAAAGAGCAACAGGCAATCAGCGCCTCAGGTATGCGGGATAATAGGCGGGATACGCGGCGTATGAGCCATAATAGACCGGCGTATACGTATACGAAGCGTACGCCGGATAATAGCCGGCAACAGGCACCGCTGCCGCCGTCGCAGCCAACCAGGTGCCGCCGGGCGGCGTTGCATATCCAACTGGCGTGGCAGCCAGCAAATGGGGCTTCGCCGAGCAGCCAGTGTTGAGCAGGGCCAGACAGAGCGTCAGTGTGAGCTGCCAAATTGATAGCAAAATGATGAGTAAAAGAAACACACACCCAGGCACACACACACAGGCACAAGCACACATACACACACACACACACACACTCACACACACACACACACACACACACACTCGCACACAGTTTTGATTAGCAACAGCTGCCCAACACTCACTTTGAGCAGCATATTTTGTTTGTTTTTGGTTGGTCCGGCCAAGTGTTGCGCTTCTGATATCCAAAATTTGATTGACTGAAACGTCGGGCATGTCAATCATATTTATAGCCTTCTCCAGTTGCCCGGCTGCCCAGTCGTCCGGCTGACGTCAGTTGAGAGAGCGTGAGAGACACATTAATATGTCGCTGTGTTCGGCTGAGCGCAATAAAAGCGCATAAATTATATTGTAATGCTATTTGAAATTGTTAAATAAAAGAATCGGCAGCAAGAAGTACGACAAAAAAAGTGTATTCTCTTGTGTTAATATGTGAATACCCTAGGAATCTTTAAGTGGCATTTGCTTACAATTAATGCAATTATTTTCTTAATCAAGCTCTAAAGTTACCAAAGGAAACACTTAAATTAAGCCAGCAATTACAATTATATTCCGCCATTTACCAACACTGTTTTGAGCATTTACTTAGCTTTACTTCTCAATTCTTTAAGTTACTTCCACATTTTGCAAGTGAATTTTTCTTCTCTCTATTTATTTTAACTATCTTTCAGTCTCTTTTCAACATACTTTGTCTTCTCTCGAATTTTTTCTATTCAACTTGCTTGAGTCTCTCTTTAACAATCATGTCATTCAGTATTTCCTCAACAATCAGGCTTAATTTTCCAGCACTGTTTAAGGTTTCTATAAAAAATACGCTCTTTGTTTAAGTTAGTTGCACATTTATCAAGCAGATATTTTCTTCTACCAAATGTGCTTCTATTTAACTTCCTGCAGTCTCTCCTCAATAATCACATTTCGCTTTACAACACTAATTTTAACACTTGTTATAAAGTATGGGCAAGTTCCTGATTTGGTTATAGATTTCTTCCGCTTTCCATTGTTCTCTCTCTTGTGGTACATTTATCTACTTTTTACATTAACACGCATACATCGTTTTCCAACACTGCTGCTCATTAATAGCAACTGCTAAACTGATCAGCAAATTCGTGTTACCCCACAGTAAATGCCCCTTTTTCTAGAATTTGCAAACGTATCGCTTTATATCGGCTACCATCTTTGGACTGTCATTCATTACAAACAGACCGCTGAGCACATCCACAGGGTCCCGCCCCTGGGCCCGCTTTCTATCCCTACCGGAGCCCATACGCCTGTTGAGCTGTGTCTCGGTTGCCTTTGTGCATAAGATATTTGCGTTTATTTAGACGTTGTAAAAATTATAATTATGTGTGCGTGCCGCGCATGCAAATGAGCCAAAAATCGAGTAAATAAAGAGAATGAATGCAGAATGAAGGGAAGAAAAAAACAAGACCATATTTTGCGATCAAGTCTATTAGATAAGCCCTGAGGGTGACGCCTAAAGGCGTTGTCTCCCAATCAACACAGCTCTCTGGGCCACAAAATTCGCAACTGAACAAACAAACGTTGATGATGATGTTGTTGTCAGCTTTAACTATGCAGAGAGTCAGAGTGGGACAAGGAGAATAGTTCTAACGAGAGGGGACGAGATAAAGTTAAGCAACATGTTTCACAAGCCATAAATAATTAATTTATGCAGCCGCAGACGGAACTGGGAACGTTGTGTGCAAAATGCCTAAATATAGACCATAAATTTGCATAGTCAAAAGCTGATGAAGCCATTTGCAATATATGCATAGGCACAGACAGTGCACACTCGTTACGATGAACTAGTTAAGAAAATGAAAATAATTGCACGCAGTGTATGCATAAAGAGTAGAGGCTGCATTAGAACTGTCGTATATATTGACGCTGCCCAACACTAGTTGGTATTTCCCTTACAGTGCACACTCGTTAGGGTGAACAAGTTGAAAAATGAATGTTTTCAAGGAGTGTGTATATATAGAGTAGACTCTTCATTGGATCTCTAGCAAGTGTCGCATATATTGCAGCTATCCAACACTAGTTGATATTTTCAATAAATACATAAGTATTTTTTGAGTTTTTTTTAAACAATTCTTACCTAGTTTACATATTTTTTAAATTGGCTTAAAAATGTGCACGTAACTTGAGGTAAATAAAATAAAAATTGACCACGCTTTCAACAGACCTCGGTCATTATGGCAACTTTACAACACTAAAACATTTTTGAAGTATTTTAAAAACAGACAGCCCATTTGTAGTTTTTTTTTTCAAATACAAGAACTTCACTCTCTTCTGATAATCGAGTGTAATTTACTTTTATATTCATTAACAATTTCTCTGTAAATATTTCTTTCGGGTTTCTGTTCACCTTAGGGCTGTTGCACTGTAGCTGTGCAAGCATATTTGCGCAGTTTTGCGGCAGTTAATTCAACTTTGTGGCAAGTTCATTGACCAGCTGCAATTGCTGCTTGACCACGCCCACGCTTACGCCCACCGCACGACAATTGCAAACAACAAGAACTTGCGACGGCTTTTGGCGACAGTTCATTTTATTTCCGCTTTGCTTCTTTTATGCCCTTTGCTGCTAATTTCAGCTGCTTACAAAATGGCGGCGGCGCGTCTCGCGCAGCTGGCAGCCATTTTTGTTTCTCGCTCCGCATTGTTCAGTGTTGCATAATTAAAAAATATTAGCTGCTGTTTACGAGCAGATTGTTTATTTTTATTTTGCCTTACCCTCAAACATGCCACAACTTCCCGAGGCTATTGTTGCTTTAGCCCGACTGCAATTTAATAAAAGCTTACAAATTAAATTAATTCACGCACAGCTGGAATTAATTTCTTAAATCAAGTGCAGCTAAGGACGCCGGGTTTTATTTAAATATAGAATAATATGCTTATTTACAATTCAAAGTGTTGGGTAATGCCCAAAATTTGGCATCCCTTTTCGCCAATAGATACCTTATCTCCGCACAGAGGTCCTCTTGAGCTGCAGTTTCTCTGAGCGCCTGCTCGGCCTAGAGCTATCCAGCAGGATGCGTCTATATGTCCGCCAGCCATTCACGCGATCGAACTCCTGCTGAAAGTAGCTCCGACTTTTCGGCCAGCGTGTGAAATGACAATGGGCCCGATAGGCGCCCACTAGAAACCCCAAGCTCTTCAGCCTCATCTTGGGATATTTGGGATGCCTTCGCAAATCCCCATTTTTCTTGTAATATATGAGACATTCGCGTCGCAGCTGTCGATTGCGGCGCTGCAAGTACATCAGCTCGGCATCCAGGGCCTCACGCCTCGCCAACTCCCTGGGCGATTCCTGGCAACCTTTGTCCGCAACACTAGCCGAGCGCAGAGAAGTGCCCAGCACAGTCTGCTTATCATTATTATCTTCCTGCTCGGAAATGAAGCTCGTGTATTCCTCCAGAAATTCACTCGCATAGGAAACACAATAGCTGGGATATTCTTCTGTAAGCGAAGCATCCTTCAATTCTTTGTGCTCCTTTTTATTGGAGCGTGACTTACAGCAGGGCTCATCCATCTCCGAAACTGTAGCACTCATCCTTGATTCTGACAAGGACTTCAGGTCCGCGTTCAGTTCCTGCATTATTTTACTCTCGACCTTAGTCAGCTTACGATAGGGAGTTGTCGGACCAATTATCTCGCCTTTGTAGCACTCGTGAGAATCGAATGTATCATAAAGGATCTGCAGTGTTTCGGCTGGCAGAGAAATTTCACAAAAGTTGTCCTTGCATTTAGATGTTGTGCTCCTGTAACGTGTGCTAGACAACTTTTGAACAGGCCTGAGGCTTGGCTGGCGTCCAGTCGTTGCCAAACCTTTCTTCAACAAGGGGCAACCCTTGATCCCTTCATTATGGGATATCTCCTCACTGTCGTGCTTCTTACACAGCGGAGACTGGATTTGCGTGGACTTGTCTTGGACCTTAACGGGCAGACCCGTATAGCTGTCCAGCACCTCGTTTAGATCCTTGGCCAGGTTGCGCATATCGGTGAATGGCACCTGCAGATGCCCGATCTCCTTCAAATGGCCGTACATGAGCAGCATCAGACCATTTCTGGCCCATTTCTGTTGCTTGGACGCCGTCCCAAAGATCTTCAGCCAATAGGCTATGATGTGCTGATCCGAGGCGCAGGCCGTCTCCTTGAAGACCTTGCCATATTCCACAAGCTGTTGCTTGAAATGGCGATCCAGCCACTTTTCGTTGGGCTCCTTCATTTTGGTCTGGTTACGGAATGAACTAAAAAATATATATTTATTTGTATTGGAAACTCGAACAAGCTCTAGGGCACCAACTGCTGTGCCATAAACAAGCTATTAAGGACGCCGTAGTAGGCCCCGACAGGATTATGATGGCTGTCTCCAAGCGTACTACGCATAACTTTCCCAACCGCAGGCAAACGTGGCAGGAGCTCAAGTGGAGCAACGAGTGCCATGCACCTTGAAGTGCCAGAACCAACGCCATGTCATTTACAATAAGCACAAGAGCAGCAGTAGCAGCAGCAGCAGGGCAGGGCAGGAGGATGGACTCACAGCAACAAAGCATGTGGTTTGCCTTGCCACGCAAATTTTCATTAGCGTTGCGCGCGTATAAATTAGGAAAATGAAGCAGCCGCAATACAGCAGCAGCAGCAGCAACGGCAGCCACTTGAGTGCAGCAGCAGGTTGGGTCTCAGACTGAAGCCTGCCAGTGGGTGGCCCGACCGCAACAACAACAACAACACGACAACCAAGAGCTAGCAAGTGTAGGTGCTGTGGTCTGTGGCTGCTGTCAGCTCCAAAGTTGTGTGTGGCCTGCATTAATTTATATTGTTAAGCGTGAGCTAGAAAAAAGCACGCACAACCTGTCCAAAAACAAGGCAAAACCTGGCCTGACATGTGCCCACAAATACAAAACAAAGAAGAAATCGCGACAGCTATTTGGCAAGTCTTTATTTAGTCTTATTCGAAAACAACTGCAATTTCAAAAGCCATGTGGCAACACTTGCCTTTGAAACTCAAACTGGCAGCACTGCCTGCTTAATGCGTGCATTTGAAATTTAGACTGGCAGCACTGTCATCAACGCCGCAGCATGACTACAGAGAAAAGGCTATGGGCAGCACTGCGTTATAAGCTGCTAACACACATAAGCTGGGCAGCACTTGACCTCAGCCAGCTAAAAAGCTTCTGGCAGCATTGCTGCATTCAAGCTGGCAACGCCGGTTGTGCTGCGTTTTGCAACACTGCAAATGAGAGGCAAGCTCTGCGCACGCGTTTTGCACTTTCAGCATTGTTCAAAATGGATTTTAATTTGCAGCACAAATATCGCAAAAGTCAAATAAATGGCACAATTTATGTGACAACATGCCAGACCCTGACCGCAGAGCGGCTCGCCGATCTGGAATCGGGCGCCGGCGAGGTGTACCACAATTGATAACATAATGCAACATTTTTGAGTACTAATTCGTGCCACAAACATTACAGCTGTTTCTCACGCGCATTCACAAGCGCAGCACGCCGGATCACATCATGCAGGTGGCCATCGAACTGGGCGACGTTTATATGCTCCGCTTCAAGATCGACTTCTCCGGCTGCAGCCGTGGCTATGCCTACTTGCAGTACATTGATGCCCAGCACAAGGCGCTTGCCCTGGAAATGTACGCAAATCCCAACAATCTACATAAATATATATTTTATTTAATTTGGTATTTTGCAGCCTGCAGCATCGCTTCCGCGTGGCCCGTCTCAAGGTGCAGGTGCGCGAATCTCGCAATCGAAAGACTCTGGTGCTGAACAATGTCAACCACCTGACGCCGCTGCAGGTGCACCAGGAGCTGCGCCTGGTCGGCCACTATATCAAGCTCTCCGTCTACGAGTATCAGCCGCAGCGCTACATCTATCTCATTCTGTATCGCAACAACGACGAGGCCGCCCTGGCCCATCACATGCTGCGCACCCGAATGTCCAATTTTGGCGCAAATGCGTTTATCGATTGGCTGGACAAGGGTCAGCCGCTGGACAAGGATCAGCCCGTTGACCCATTGCCCATCGATTGCTGTGTCCAGCTGCCGCGCAACGGCCACGCCTTGGACCTGGAGCAGCTGCAAAATGTGGCCGAATGCGGTTGCTTTAGGATTTGAGTGCAATATATGCTGGCAGATCCGCGTGGGTGTGCTCTAATTGAAAAAACAACAACTGCAATTATACTTTTTTTTTCCTTTGTGATTATAAATATTCGGTGTGGCCCGCCTCCATTCATTTCGTGCTCTTCATTTAGCCGCAGCCGCTTCTTGACTTCATTTAAAGTCAAGGGGACAGACTGAGGAGCCAAGGAGCTGCTTTTCATATGCAAATTAATGCAGTGTTCATGTGAATACCCTTACAAGGGGTAATATCACATTGTTATCATTGTTATGCATTAGGTAGGGAAGAGAAGTGTTTACTAGAGGTGCCTAAAACTAAGTATGTCCGTCTCTTGCAATGGGAACTGAAACTTTCAGCTTTAAAGCTAAAGACGGTTTTCTGATCCGTCCAAGTCGAATCGAACTCCTATATCATATATGATATCAAATCTATCTATCTATATAAAGATTATCGATTTTTCCAAAAATTATAACTAAATAGTCCAATTATGAGCCACAATATGCTTCCAGCATCTAAGCTTAATCCAAATCAACATTTGATTACCATTCATATCTTATATATCTTATATAGGAACAATCGTTGGAACAATAAAATATTGTTCTTCATGATATCTTACCTAATCTTGTCACGAGTTTTATCATGTTTCCTACTTTTAAGCAACCTTTATCTACATCGGACTACTATATCATATAGCAGACCTTGTGCTTTTTACAACTAGACCTAGATCTATATAACTCTATATCACATAGTTATATAGGAAGTATCAGTAGAAAACGTTTGGAACATATTTTTCAAGATATGTTAGCTAGATCTGGCATTATCACGCTTTTCACATTAAGGGAACATTTTTCTATAAGTATAGCTATCATATTATACTTTATCTCTATAGGAAGTATCGGTAGAAAAATGAGTTCTTAAAGGAAGAACTTATATGTTTTTCGAGAAATCTTGGCATTTATGAGTTGTATAAAGCAAATGTCATCTATATTGGATTACTATATAATATGGCATCAATAGTAATTGCTCGAAAACTGTCTAAAAACTTTTCTGTTTACTCAAAATACCTTCAACAAACTCAGCAATTACTTAGCCAAGCCTTGTTATGGACCCTTTCACCAGTCGGATATAAAGCTGTTCCGTAAAAGCATTTCGAAGAACTATGTCCACAAGAGTATTAAGGCTTCGACAAGTCGATGAAATGATGACTTTAACATTGTTGTTGTGCTTGTTGTTAAGTGCGGCAACTGTCTGGTAACAGGCAAGGAGCTGCCACCTGCCACATGCCACTCCCAGCAGCCCAGCCCAGCCGGAGTCCGGGGGAATGCAAGGACCTGCGGCATAATGCAATTAAATGAGTGCATTAAGCGGCAACTCCCGCGCGGAGCCGGGCTCCACCTGCCGCACAGGTAACAGTTGATCGACGGCAACTTCGGCCGGCGGCGGCGCGCTCATCCATCAAGGTGTGCGCATTCTAATGCGATTGTCAGCGGCTGTTGCGGATGTTGTGCCAAAGCGGAAGCGGATGCGGATGTTGCGCTGATGTCCTTGTCGTGTTGTCCTTATGCCGCTGCAATTAAATTAGAGCTCGAGCAAATCGAAATGCAGCTGCTTACAGCCAAAAAAAATAAGCCCAGCTGCGTCTGGCAAGAAAAATGTTAATAAATATTCATTAGATGTTGGCTAAGCACAAGTGTGTTGTAGGGGGGGGCGGCGGGGCGTGGCCAGACATGCGGCTGTTGTTGTGCGCAAAATTTGCATTAATTTGTTAATTCAAGCGCAAGTGCCACGCCCACCCGACTCACTTAAATGCCATTAAAATTTCAAAGCATTTTCCCTTGGCAGGATGAGGGAAAGCCATGTTTTTTCGGTCGCAATTATTTGGCTTAGCTTCGAGCTTCATATTTGCTTCAGTCAAATGCTAAGCCGCCCGCGCCCCGGGCGGACTTGTGACCCATTTTTGCCAGGCCAGGAGAACTTAGCCTAACCCGCTTTTATTGAGGCAAGTGCCAATATTTATTTTGCCATCCCCGCGCCCTCTAAACAGGTGACACAGTTTGCTTAAGGTCTTTAAGGCGTCGCACACCAGCGCTGGCTGTGACTCCGGGGATTTGGGTCAGAGATTATATGCCCGGCATTTGGATGGAGCTGCAGCGGCAGCGACTTTCAAGCGGAAAGCAAAAGTTATGCGAATATTGTGCTGCGTCCTTTGAGCCCAACATTCAGCTAGGTCTTAGCCCACATTTTCTCCGGGCTGCAGCTCTCTCTCTCTCTCTCTCCCCAAGCCACGGCAAAGAGCATTCCAGATGCGATTGTGGCAACCAAACTACAGAGTCGAGCACTTAGCTTCGCCTGTTTTTTGATGTTGATTTTTTAAGCAACTTGTCTTTTGGCCAGTTCCCCATTCGCCAAATGCCATTAACAGCATGCGTCATGCATATGCATGCTTTTTGCTTTTTTGTTTCGTTTTGTTCCCTTTTTTTTTCTTTTTTTTTTTGGCCAGGATGCACTCGCAGCGTCAAAGAATCCGCTGTCGCAGCTGCGGTTACAAGCGACAGATCGGAAAACATGCGAGAAAATCAAAGAAAACATTTTTAGTCAAAATTCATTTAACAGAACTTTTAAAAATCATCCCATGGAAACATAACTAATATCCAGCAAAGCTCTAGACATTGTCAAATATTTATGTCAAGAATAAATTGTCTAATTAAGATAGAATACTATATAATATTAAGTGATATGATAGATCATGTATGCATGCATGGTTGTATGCATGTTTGTATGCTTGTATACATGTATGCATGCATGCATACATGTATGCATGTGTATATATATGTATGCATATATGAATACATGCATGAAAGAACGTATTAATGTTTCTATGTAATTATGTATGTTTGTATGTATGTATGTATGTATGTACGTATGTATGTGTGTGTATATGTATATATGTATGCATGTAAGTTGACTTCTATGCCAATAGCAGACCAATTTGTCTTGTTGCGCGGCAAATTAAAATTAGAAAACGTATTTATTAAAGCTGCCCTCCTCCTCGATTCTCAAAAATTTAAGTAAGGCACGCAGGCTTCGCCTATGAATTAGGCGCAGGCGGCTTCAATGCTGGAAGCTGAGGAGCCGGAGGAACATGGAGAAGGTGGACCAAGGGGGCGGAGCAGGAGGCGTATGTAAATAGGTATGTATGTATGTATGTATGTATGTATGTATGTATGTATGTATGTATGTATGTATGTATGTATGTATGTATGTATGTATGTATGTATGTATGTATGTATGTATGTATGTATGTATGTATGTATGTATGTATGTATGTATGTATGTATGTATGTATGTATGTATGTATGTATGTATGTATGTATGTATGTATGTGTGCATGTATGTATGTATGTATGTATGTATGTATGCATGTTTTTACGTATGTTTGTATGTATGTATATGTGTATGTCTGTCATACATTGTACGTATGTATGTATGTATTTATATATGTATGTATGCATGCTACATACATTGGACGTATGTATGTATGTATTTATATATGTATGTATGCATGCTACATACGTGTGTACATATTTGCATAGAAATTATAAATTTAAGTGAGGCTCGCGTGCTTCATAAATTTAGAAATTTGACCTATGTCTATATAGGATATTTGAGGGTACCATTTTCACATGAATTTTGACAAAGAATAAAATCTTAATTAAAAATAGTTTTCAAGCAAAATGTGAACAAAAAATAACAAAAGAGAAATACCTGCGGAGTAGTCTAGTCATTCAGTTTGCCTGTTTCTGGTTTAGTCAAAGAATTGCCAACTGTTTCTTATTTGTTGGCATAAATATGCGTACTTCAAGCATTTTCAAGCTGTGAGACCAAATTAAAATGCTGCGCATGGGGGTTAATGCTGGGGCCGACTATTTTGCACCGGATGCCATATTTTATTAATCAATTCAATTTTGGCACCAAAAAATTATGCACACTTGCGGAACCCGACAGACGCCTCCGCCGGGGCATAAATTGATAATGACTGCAGGCTGGCAAAAGTTGTGGCAATATTTTTATAGACTTTTTTTTTTGGAGGGAGAGTTGAGGGCGTGCTTAATCGCCATGGCTAATGCGTCAGAAGCCGGTGGGATAATTTGTGTTGTTGTTTTTATTTCTTCGTTTTTCTGAAATTAATGAAAAAAGTTGCGGGCACAGTTGTGGGTTAGCTGTGACTTTGACATAAAGCACAAACAACGACAACAACAGCAACAACAATATTTATGTAGATTTTCATGGTATCCTTGGTGTCTGCACTGTGAAATCCTTGAGGTATTATTAAAAAATTCCTTGCTGTCCCTTAAAAAAACAAGCAGCTGTGAGCTCGCAGTTGTTGTTGCTTTACTGTTCTTCAAATGAGTTTATGAGCGTGTCATGTTTTCCTTGTTGCTCTGTTTATATTGCATATTAAATAAATTTTGGCAGCGCAACAATTCAGCTCTCTGGTTCGTCCTTCTGGGTCTTCGCCAGCCGCTTCCCCGCCGCTCGTTGATTCTGTTTTCGTAACTTTGCTTGTTGACAATAAAATAACATTTTGCACTCACTTAGCCCAGCTGGTCCTTTAGGTTTTTGCGTTTCAAGAGTTTTAATGAAAAAAGTTTCGACTGCCATAACCATATTTATATTTAGTACTTGTACGAAAATTGGCCCCTAATAGAGTTGTGTATGCCGACTGTTGACAGGGCCCGCCCCCCTCCGCTGTCCTTCCTTCAGCTGTTGTGCTTCATTAAAACGCATGCCAATAAACACAATAAAAACACTTCATCATTGCTTGAATTTCTTGCCCGGCAACAAGCCGGCAGCTCAACTCAACCATCTACGTGGCCATCATCACAATATATATTGAGCATACGCAACGTGTGCCCGGTCGCTGGCACGTCACAGCGGGAGCCAAAGCTGTAGCCGGAGTCGCAGTCGCAGTCGTAGTCGGAGCCGGAGCCGGAGCTAAAGCAGCAGGCGATGAGTCCTGGCAGCAGCTGGTAAGCATTGCTCATAGCTTTGGCTGATTGTCTGTTGCTCTGGCGCTCACTTTTCGCTCGGGCCATTGAAAATCAATCAATAAAACTCCAAGCGAAGTCAATCGTGAGGAATGTAAATACCCTGTGCATTAAACAAATGAGCTAGAGTGCTTAATAAACTTGCATAGGCAATTGGTAACATTCAGAAGAAGTGTTTTTTCGAGATAAAGCATATATACTGTGCTTAAATCGAAAGAAGGGTCTTATTATAGGCCCTATTCGGCGGACTGTCTGATTGAACTCAGGAACTACTCAAGCGATAAGCACCAAATTTGGTACACATTTTCGGACTTGCATAAGATTTATTTTTTAACCAGTAATATTTTTGCAGCTTAGCCTTTTCTCGAGAAAACCCTTGACTATCCAGGTGAACTCGGCTTCTACAGCTGCTATGGCGACTAAATTTGGTATGAAGTTAGCTTTATGCCAATTGTTTATTATATTTACTTAAAATTAAGAAAAAAGATCGAAACAGTTGCTTCTTCATACTTCAGCTTGTGTACAGGGTATATCTTTTAAGCAAAATGTAGTTTATACTCACTCAAATTAAGAACAAAGAGCTTACTCTTTGATCTTAACAGTCTCTTCGCCATACTGATACTGATATATAGGGTATCTCTAAGTTGTCCACACTCTTGCTTAAGCACTGACATGTGCACAAACTTATGTACTCCCGTGCTATGTGAAGTTTTCAAATGCTATGCGCAATATTGGAGCAGCTGCTCATACTTGGGCCAACATTCCAGCTGAAAGTCGGAACGTCGGACAAATGGAGAAGCGTTCAAGCTGACTGACAAATCGATTATTTGCAAGCGTAAAATAAAGCATTAAGCGAAATCAAATATATAAAATCAAATCAAATGAAATCAAATAAAATATGGTCTTACCATAGACACCACGAAGTTCGTGCCGTTCAGCCTTGGCTGCAAGCCTTGGCATATTCCGCGAAGGATTCAGCCCAGTTTAATTTGATTCCAAAGTCGCCTTTGCCGTTGCCAGGCAGCTGTTCCTCGTCCTCCTCCTGCTCGTCCGCTTCCTCGACTCCTGCTCGCTGCCAATTTCATCTACTTATTTCGCATTATTTATTGCGCCATGAAAAGCAGCAAACGCAAAACTTTGCATTTGCCGGGCTACAAAAAAAATATATACATATAGAATTTCCAGCTCTTTGTCCGAGCCAAACACTTTCGTCTACAATTTTGCAGCAGAATTTCATTATCAACGGATGTCGCTTAAGTGCACATTGAATTCAATTAAGAGCCAACACATGCAGAGGAAAAGAAAAAAAAACAAGTAAGAGGTTCTAGTCGGGAGCTCCCGACTTGGGGATACCCTGTACCCTCTTCTTCCAACATCAAATGCATATATATATTCTATTTTAGAAGCTATATGTCTAGTTTGCTGACTCTAGCTCTTATTATTTACCAAAATTGCCCACAAAACAGGATATAGATATCGATAACGGAGTAAGTTATCGATTATCGAAAACAAACTCGATCTGCGCGGGAACTAGGAGCACCTACATTCAAGGCTCTAGCTCTTATAGGTTCTGAGATCCTTGCGTTCATACATACGGACAGACGGACGGACGGACAGACAGACGGACATGGCTAGATCGACTCGGCTATTGATGCTGATCAAGAATATATATACTTTATGGGGTCGGAGATGCTTCCTTCTGCCTGTTACATACCTTTGGATTTTGCACAAATACAATATACCCTTATACCCATTTTTAATGGGTTCAGGGTATAAAAAGGGGGGGGGGGGGGGGCTGAGCGAGTTGTCTGTAAACTATATTTTCATGGTTGCCAATTGAAAATTGCATTATGTGCATCCCCCCCTCCCCTACCAGCACACACACTCGTCGCTTTGAACTGGCAAAGCCAAAAACCGCAGCTCAAACCCAACATGAGGTCAGGCTGCAGATCATACCAAATATTTTGTTGCTCTACATTTTTGGTTAGCTGTTGCCTAGAAACAGTTGGTTTAAGCAGTAAATAAAAGTTAAATTAGCTAACTAAATACGAGAAAAAAAAAAAAAAAACCCAACTCAAAGCCAAGCCAATTGTCATTTACAAATACTTGATTTACAGTCAAATTCTATTTGAAACCACAAAAAACTGCCTTTCATTTGTCTTCAAGTTTATTATAAATTTAAGCAACAATCATAACTATTATTAAGTTTTGATATTTATGAAATTTAAATACAATCAAGTCTGTAAGTCCAAGAAAAGTTCGATTCCTGGTTTGAAGCAACTACCTGCTGATTTTCCATCTCAGCTAAGGATTTATGTCTTGTATCTTAAAAACTGTTATTACACAAAATATTTGTTATTCATAAATGCCCGCTGTACTGAAAATATTGCAAGCCCTTGATATTTTCATATACAAAATGCGGGCTACATTTTTCATATATACCCAAAGTTTACATCTAGCAAAAATGATTAGCTAAATGGAACTTATGGGTCCAAAATTATTTAAGCTTTAAGGCTAGTTCTTTCTCAAAAGTTTTGAAAAATAAGCATGATTTGTTTAATTTAAGGTTAGTTTTATAGTACAACAATGAGAATTGAGGGTTCGGTAAACCGTATAACAGTATTTTGTTTATTTAGTTAATCTTCAATCTTAAGATCCTTAACTAAGAACGGGCACATTATTAAGATTTATCAATACGCCTATTCACCGTTTTTTCTTCTCAAAGCAGCTGCTTGAAATTTACAATCTTTCCCTACAAACTAAAGCTTGCGGTAATTATCCTTGCCTCTCACTATCTTAAATTGTTTATTATCGTCGCGTTGAGACAAGTAATTGAGAATCTAGCACCAATTAAGGCCATTAAACTTGGGCATATTGCCATACTACGGCTAGCTGGTCACACTTAATAGCTGCTAATTACGAACTTAACTAACTCGCCGTATTATAAGTTTTCACATGCATGGCCTCTCTTTTTCGCCTAAAGCAAAGTCATTTGAAATCCAACTGCCGTTTGCGCCTCCAAAGTTAAGCATTTGGCAATTAGCTTTAACTGGTCACACTTAAGAATTGCTTATAAGATTCTCAGGCTGAACTGCTTTTATTGCAGCGCCTAGAAGTTTCGCCGAGCCGAGCTTAGTTTCGCCTTGGCTCGCCTCAGAATTGTTATGCTGCATTGGCCAAGATGCTGTGTACGCTTCCTGCTTCCTGCATTCTGTCGTTTCCTCTGGCCACCGACCACGCCCCCAGACAGGCGGCAGCAGCTGCTGCGGTGGCCATTATTTCCTGTATTTAATTGCACTGCTCTCAGCTGCGGTTTTCAGCTACATTTGTTGCAGCCCGGACAACGATAATGCACTTTGGCCAGGTCCTCAGCTAAGCTCACCACACCTTACCCCACCACAACACACCACACCACAGCACTACACACCTCGCCGCTGCGAACCTAACCTCAACTTCTGCCTTTAGTTTGGCTGCTTTTCGCTACTTTTTTTTGTTGCACTTTTTGATGTGCCCTATTGGGCACTTGGTAAGGGTCGGGCGGCAGCGGGGCAGCCAACAAATGATTTATACTTTAATAAGCGTGCACAGGACATGCAGAGAAATTAGATGTGCCCGGCCCCAGGAATACCAGGAGAAGCGAGCCCGTTCCATTTCTTCTTGATGCGCACAAAAGGAATTTGCGCAATTTATGAGTGGAAACAAAAAAAAATATACGAACAAAAAATGCCAAAGCAACGGCAAAGGAATTAAACAGCATGGCCAAGGATATTGCCAGCTTATCGGCAGCAGGATGTGCGCCTCTCTCTCCCGCTCTCCCCCTCCCTCTCGCACTCTCTCTCTCTCTGTCTCGCAAGTATTTGCGGCACTTTCGTGCTATTATCCTGGCCAGAAAGGTGCGAAAACTTTGTGGAGCAAGGAATACCATTGACCTCAGTCAGCTGCCAACTGAACAGCGAAAACTGACACAAAACTCTTTCTTTGCAGTCAACGGAACATTCTCAAGCGAATGTTAAATGAGCCTTAGCTTTAAATTTGAATTTGAGAAATTTGCATAATTATCGAAATAGCGAGCCAAGCGAAGTTCTGAATTTTCATTAACATCGCTGGAAAAAGGACAAAAAAAAAGGACGCACAAATTAA
Source organism: Drosophila novamexicana (assembly GCF_003285875.2). Classification (NCBI taxonomy): domain Eukaryota; kingdom Metazoa; phylum Arthropoda; class Insecta; order Diptera; family Drosophilidae; genus Drosophila; species Drosophila novamexicana. The sequence goes on from NW_020824814.1 coordinate 2,828,912, forward strand.
ATAAACAACAATTTAACGGTTGGATCCTTACAAGGTGCTCTTAATTGAAGGTATTTGGATTATTCCAAATGAGGGAAGAACATTAATTAATTGCTGTCTTTCTCAATCCCTCTCATATTCTTTCCCTATTTTTGCCTCTCATTCCCTATCAGTCTCTCATTCTCTCTCTCTCTCTCTCTCTCTCTCTCTCTTAATCTACTCTTTTTTTGTTTCCTCTACACACATTCTCATCTTTCTCTCTCTCTCTCTCCCTCTCTCTTTCCCTCTCTTTCTCTCTCTTTTTCGCTTTCTATCTATGAACAGGGTAACACTCGCCATTATATGTTTACTTATGCTCACTCTCTGCTCTCTCTCTCCCTCTCTGTCTCTCTCTGCCTCTCGCTTTCTATTACTCGAACTCTCTTTTCCTCTTTCTCTCTCTCTCTCTCTCTCTCACTCAGATGCTCTTCAATTCTCTATTACACTCTCTTACCCGTTCAAGTGCGCAGTATGCAAATACAACCTTTCTATGCGATTCTCAAAAATGCAACTAAGCATTACAGATTTTGATGTCGTGTTTAGTGATCATTAAATTGTGACTCCTTAGCTTCCTGGGCTCCCTGCTTATTTAGTTATTCGAAATATATAGATATTTCACATTCTGACATTCAACAGGACTTCGAAAACCTATAAAAAAATTCGTAGATTCGATGTAAAAATTCAAACAATTGGCTTAACATAAAACTGTAGATCAGTTCGCTCCCAAAAAAACAAAAAATCGGTCAAAATGAGTGAATTGAACGAGAACTCACTGGACCGACATTTCGTGTCGCAGCTGCAAATGATGTGCAACGTCTACTCGAATAGGATAAGCAAGTCGGACTTTATGATTAGCCAGCGCTGGCTGCAGCTCTTCCACAAGGCGGGCAAGCGGGACAAATATGCCCGGAACTGTCTGATGCTGCTCATGTATGGCCAGCTGCGGGAGATGGGCAAGCTGGGCATGCCCTTTACCAAACTGGACAACGCCAATCGCAAGCTGGAGGAGGTGCTTAGCGACTACCAAGGTAGGCTGGAGGAGGAGCAGGACGAGGACGAGGAGGAGGCGGAGCAGCTGCAGCTGCAGGAGCTGCCGGTCAACGAAGCGAAGCAGCAGCCCGTGCCGGAGTCATTGCCTCTGGCTTTGCCGGAGCTGCAATTGGATGTGCAGGATAATGAGGATGCGGCCTCGGCGCTGACAACAAATCTGTCCGGCTATAGCAACAGCACGCATCGCTTTACGCCGCGCGCTCCGGAGCTGGAACGCCTGGAAAGCGGCGACGGCGGCGGCGCCGGGCCATCCATTAGCTATGTGCCCGATGCCAGCTTCGAGCTGCTCACGCAGCAGAATCAGGCACTAATCCGAGAGATCAACCTGATGCACGCGCGCACCCTGGAGAACGAGCAGCGCTTCAGGCAGGCCGACACCAGCTGGCAGCAGCGCCTGACCCCGGCTCAGATGGAGCTGCCCAAGCCGCGCGCCCCGCCGCTGTTGCCCAGGCTGGAGCGCGGCATGCTGCTGGCCATGCGCCGGCTACGGGAATGGACAGCAGCCAGTGGACCATTGAATTTTCTACACATTTGCCTGCAGGATATGCTGGACGATGAGCCGGCAACACGGAAACAGCTGTTCGAGCTGGATCGCCGGCTGGAAACCGTGCTGGACAATATGCTGGAGCAGGCGGGCGAGCGGCGCGAGAAGAATGTGCGCATGCTCTACGATCAGCTGTTCAAGCAGCAGCAGGAGGCGCTCCAGAGCAAGCAGCAGCTGCTGCGCCACGAGCAGCGCGCCCTGATCCAGGCACGCCAGCAGCTCCAGGCACACGTCCAGGATCTGAAGCAGCGCGAGCAGATCTTCTGGGAGCAGCAGGCGGCAGCTTCGGCGACCCGTCAATGCTACTTGTCCGATTCCCGCCAAGCCCCCCCGGCCAGTCCCAGGGCGAGCAGCTGCCAGGCCAAACAGATGCCGCCATACGAGGAGCTGCTGCGCAGCGCCAAGACCCAAACCATACGAAATGGAGCCGGCAGCAGCGGCACCGGCAGCGGCACATGCGGCTGCTCCGAGTGCCAGGCCGAGAGGGAGCAGCTGGCACCATCCACTGCATCCACGTCGGTGCAGCGCTCCAGGCAGGTGATGACCAAGGAGATATACGAGAAACGCACGTGCCAGTACTGTGAGCCGCACGCCACGGAACAGTTGAAGGAGAAATTTCTGAAGAACGATGAGTTCAGCACCAAATGTTAGGAACTGACAATTAGCGCCCCTTTATATATACAAACTTATATATTTTCTACTATTTCTGCTAACAGTTCGCCAGATTGTTTTTATTTTTTATTGCCGAAATCAATAATTGTGAAGAAACACACAAAAGCCGAAGGTCTCGTGCAGTGCTACCCATTTCGACAATTTCCAGCTGAATTTGGCTATTTCCGGTGCTAACTTAGCCTTTTTCTGGCCTTCTATATTCCCAATTTACGCTCAGCAAGCTAATTCAGCTAGTTTTTGGCTATTTTTACATATGTTTCAGCTGTTTTTTAAGCGTAACTTGGCAGCACTGCACATGTGCATGTGTGTGCGCGTGCCTGTCAATTGCCAGGAACTGGACTCGCCAAACTTTTAATGTAGTTTTAATTTGCTCGTAATCACTGGAAACTTGGCCAGGACAACGGAAGAAAAAAAAAATGCGAACAAAAACAAAGCACAACTTGGAACGTATTGCCACGCACTTGCCTGGCCTGCTGAGCGGAAGACAACAACAGCAACAACAACAACAACAGCTTTGCTCGTAATTAGTTTTTAAGCACTGTGTGTGTGTGTGTGTGTGTGGCTGGCATTAGATATGACAGCATGCAGTTAAGCACTTCTTAACGACAATCCGGGCTGGCCTGTGTGGCTGCCGATAATGGCGCTCGGATAATAAGTGCAATTGATTTTCTTGCCAAGAGTTTTCCGCAAGTTGTGGCAGTTGGTGCCAGCCAAAGTGCAGCTGGATTATAGTTAACTGCAATTTTCTCTATTGCGCTAAGAACTGCTCTACAGTGGTGTCCCATAAATTGAGCGTGCCCACAGTGCAGTCGCTGAGCTGTTGCATTTGTAGCTCCAATCATTTTGCAATAATATTAAGCATTAATTTACGTTTAAATTTGAAATTATATTAGAATTATTTTAGAGCAGATTGAATGAGGCAATTATTTCTCTTACGTTAAGAAATGCATTACAGTGGAGTCCCATAAGTTGGGCGTACCCTCTGTGGGAACTATAAGCTAATAAAAGTGTTGCTCACGAAAGTATGCAACACTTCTTAATATTAGCATATAACTTTCTCAACAGCCCCAAAAACTAGAATACAGTAAGGTCACATTTATTGAATCAACCTAGTTAAAGGCTATGCAACATTTTTTATTTATCAATTTAATATAGTTGCATGCTCAGTTTCGTAAATAAATCAGTTTTAAGTTCGGTTTTGCAAAGTGAAATGTGTCACGCAGATTTTGAATAGTGAAAATCACCTTGCTAGCATGCTTAAAAGTATGCTGCAATAAATATTAAAATACGAATTTAGTGCCCGCACTAAAAAGTATGCTACATTAAATATACATAAGCTACTTTTAGGCCACATTTCTATGAATATAAACCAAGAATTCTTCTCTACGGCTTACCGAACGTGTCCTTGCAAAGGTCTAAAACAAAACGGTAGAAATTTAAATAAAGGAATAACTTCCATATTTGACAGCCCTCTACCTGATACACACCTGCAGCACGTTCTAATAGACACAAATAGAGCGAAAGTTCAAACGTTGTCGATTGCGAAATTTCATTTTTCTCTCATTTGTTGCCAAAAGTATTCCGAACATTTTCATAAATTTGATAAAGCAGAGCATTTGGTAATAAGTACATGACGGTTGGCTGAACTTCAAGCGACCGATCCAGTCATATTTGCAGCAAGAACAAAAACGAACATAAAAGTTGCGGCTGCAAAAAAGTTGCAAAGCAAATGCAGCAACCCTCTCCCCCCTCCCCACCCGCGCTGCATGACAATAGCTCAAAACATGTAACACCAACTGTCGAAGCGCGGCGAAAAAGAATGCGGCGAAAGAAATAACTGTGCGAAAAGTTTTTTTCGGCTTTAATGACGCGCACAGACAGCGACAACTTTAGTCAGACAGCAGGGGCTTACCGTTAGGTCTACTGATGAGGGGGGCTGGGGGGGGCCATAAACATAAAATTTGAGATCCTGGCTTTGCGGAGGGCGACTAACATTACCGACATAAAATTAATGACAAATTTGTGAGCTTATGCGAATGCATTGTTCCCAAAACAATTTCTGACTATTAAGCAGAAAGCGGCGGGGCGCGAGGTCTGTGCGGGAAAATGTGACAAAAGTGAAAAGTCGCCAAAGCAGAAGCATGGTAGAAAATTTATGTGCGCAGCAAACCCCAAGCAATTACGCCAACGACTTAGTTGCCTTTTTGCGTTTGACAAAAACCCGAGAAGCTACTGCTACGGCTTGTGGGTAAGCGGGGGGCGTCGCGGCAGCAGCCGCGGCCAGCGAGGACAGCAACTTTCGTTTTATTGTCAAAGCGTTATACAAAAGTTGCATTTTCGCCGTTACTGCCAAGGAGCGAAAAAGCAAAGTGCACTACGTATCCATTATAACGTAGAAGCAGCTATAAAAAAGAAGAAGCATTGCGGCTAGAGCTGCAGCTAGAGATGGTTCGATATATTCAACACGACACGAATACGAATAACGCACGAAATATTGTTATTTATCATGTCAACCTTGCTAAAATAAGTTCTATTTTATCAGTTGAAAAAAAAAAACTATCGAGATTTCGTTTTGTCATCTTTGTTTATACATTAGTAATTAGTTATTTGACTAAATGTACCTCGATGTTTTATTCTACTATCAATTTTATATACATTTTTAAGGAAGTATTCTGAAAATGAATACAATCACTGTTATATTAGCTAATTTTACCAACAGCATTCAGCATATATTAACTTCTGTTTTAGTTTCTATGCCCTGCTTGACACGAGCACGATGCCCTCCTCACGAACACGACACGCGCCCAGCTCTAGCTGCGACTAACCATTGGAGTTGAAAATGGGCCGCTTGTTGCATTTATCACATTTTGCACATCTTCGCACAGGGAACAACGCTTAATGGCTTCCTGCTGCCAATGCAGCCGCTGCGGCTAACAACTTTGCTTGGGCAGTTTTCTTAGTGCCCCCGCCCACCCCACACGACACTTTGGAGACTGGAGCAGTTGCCCATATTGTGGCTCAAAGTAGTTGTTAGAATGCGACCAGCAGAAAATTGGACTAGTTTCCATGGTCGTTTATGGAACATATTCACTATATTTACTTCTATACACAATTACAATGTGGCCTCTTTCTGGCTAAAGTGTCGTTTGGCGAAGGTCTCGCCCACAATGAGCGGAAAGACGAGAGTGGCCTCGGCGTACACCTTGACAGGGGTGGCCTCTTTGCGTATCTTGCCCCAGGATACCGCCTCGTCCGGTCGTGCGCCGCTGTCGCTGCCATCGAACTCGGAGCCCGTGTTTATGAAAACGGAATAATCGGCGCCGTTGCGCATCAGATTTGCATTGCAAATGTGATGCTTTATGAGGCCGCCGCCCACAATAATCATGCCGCTGTTGATTGCCTTGACGGCCATCGTGTTGAGTCGCCGCAGATCCGATAATATGTCCACAACCAGGCCAGGCTGGCGGAACGAGTGAAAGTACATCATGTCACCAAGACTGCCATCGGTTAGAGCGGGACAATAGACGGGTATGTGATTCTTGGCCGCCCAATAATATATGGAGCTCGGATCGGCAATACGCTCGCCCAGCCTGTGTATGATGCGTGAGGGTGACCAGACGGTACCCTTGCTGCGCTGCTCCTCCAGCATCTCGTCGAGCAGCGGCATTAGCCAATCCTCAAACTTGCAGTAGTTGTCATTGGGCACCAGCAGATTGCCAATGCGATTTATGCCACGTTCGCGCAGCTCTCGTCCGGCAAGCTCGAAGGAGCCCATAAATGTTGGCGCCAGGCATTTGATGAAATCCTCCTCCACGCCGCCGGCCGTTGTCACAATGCAGTCGATCATGCGATGCTCGGCCAGAAAACGCAACGTCTCTCGCATGCCCGACGATACCAGATTCGAGGTGTAACCCAGAAAAATGGTGCATTTGGTGCGCCGCCTGATAAACTCGTCCGTTTCGTGCAGATCCTGCTCCTCAGCGCCCAGCGGCTGAGCCCTGCAATCCAACTGCCTGTATATAGTATTGTGTAGTGTGGTTTCCAGAAAGCAAAACAACTTACCATTTTGTTGATTTCCCTTATGGCCAGGCCAAGATTCGTGGCCTGAAAGCCGGTGTGCGCATAGGACTCCAGCAGCTTGCTGTAGTTAATGCCCTGGTTGAAATCGTAGCCGTGCACCTGAGGCGTGTCTGCCGGAATGCATTCGCTACGCTTGAGAACTGCATCTTTGGCAATTTCGGGCTCTGCTGACATTGTCAATTAAACCTTTTTGTTTTTGCGCGTTGTTCGTAACATGTGCAGGTGAAAAACAATCGAATGAACTATCGATAGACACAACTGAGTAGACTGTTTACAACAAATGAGTTTTCATTTAAATGGCTTTTTATCGGTTTTAGTTTTAACTGTTTCCAGTAAAGTGTGTGGCAAAATTACCAAAAATATCGCATTTAATTGATAGCAAACGCGTTAGGTGGCAACTCTTTTAACATATCGATTATGACAGTGAATATACGGCCGACGATAGTGCAATCGATTGTTTTCGCTGCGCTACCTTGAGTGACAGGCAGAGAAATTGAGAGCTAAAGAGCAAGAAGAAGCAAGCACTTGAAACAACCAAACCAAAATTTTAAGGTACGACACAAAATTAAAGATATAAATGGCAATCGTATAAACAATTGTATACTTCAAACATGCCCACAATCTGATACACAAAAGCAGAAACATACAAACGGCCAGCCTGTAATCGAAGCGCTGAACCTCACAAGTGGAAGCTGTGCAGACGGACGACGCGAGCAAGCGCCAAGCGGGCCAACAAATATAGCAAAATGATTAAACTTTTCTCGCTGAAACAACAAAAAAAGGATGGTGATCAGACGGCTCGCGGTGGCCAGCAAAAGAAGGCTTCAGCTGCACAATTGCGCATACAAAAAGGTAAATATCTCTTGGCTATTTGGCGCCCATTACTTTGTGTTTTTCTTTTCTTAATAATATAATGTTCTTTTAGATATTAACGAATTGAACCTGCCCAAAACTTGTGCAACGGAGTTTCCAGATAGCGATGATTTGCTCAACTTCAAATTGATCATTTCACCGGACGAAGGTTTCTACAGAGACGGGCGCTTCGTATTTAATTTTCGCGTGGGCTCCAATTATCCGCACGAGCCGCCAAAGGTGAAGTGCGCCACGCAAGTCTATCACCCCAACATCGATCTGGAGGGCAATGTGTGCCTTAACATATTGCGCGAGGACTGGAATCCAGTGCTGACCATCAATTCCATTGTCTATGGCTTGCAGTTTCTATTTTTGGTAATGTGTTGCCAGTGTTGCCAACTGCTGCTTAAAAAAAAATAGCTGATTCCAATGTTGAAAATAGCTGAATGTTAGCAAAAAACGCTAAATCAGTTCAATTTTGGCTGTTTTAGGCTGAAAGTTGGCCATATGTAGCTAGGAAATAGCTGCATTGGCAACACTGAACGAAGCGTCGCCTGTAATTTAGCTTCTACTAACATTCCGTTTGGATTTTAGGAACCCAATCCCGAGGATCCGCTTAACAAGGAAGCCGCCGATGTGCTGCAAAGCAATCGACGTCAATTTGAATATAATGTAAAGAAGGCAATGCGCGGAGGTATCGTTGGCGAGACTTACTTTGAATGCTGTCTCAAGTGATATAGGAAATCAAAAGTCTTTAATTTAAGTAACGGCATCTGCCTGCTGCTGCTGCCTGCTCCAATGTTTCAATGATGATGAGTGCGCTTTTATTAGTTCTATACAAAAAACAACAAGCAGCGGGCATGGGACGAAAACAATAACAACAGGCAGATTGGTCGCAACAACAACAACAACAACCACAACAACAAATTATCGTAATAAAACAACCACTGCGAACCGAAAACGAGTCGAGTCAGCAACTTTTTTTTTTAGTCTAAAGCCAACATACATAATATAAATTTGTCATCATGTTTGTAATGCATTGAGGGAGACAGCTCCAAAAGAAAACAAAAACAAGAAAGAAAGAAAAAAAAAAGAGATATAAAAGAAAACGAATGTGAAGTTTTTCACGAATTGATAATTAGCTGATAGATAATACGCAAGCAATGCGACATGCTGGCATTTTAGTTCATATCATTTAATTACAATTGAACATGATTGTGTTGGCATTAGCTAATCAAAGAAACAAGAATGTATTCACTTATTCTTGTTTTTAATATATAAGTTTATTTTAGTATTTATCAATTAAACATGCTGCGCCAGTCTTATTGACCCAACCCAACTGCTCACAAGTGTATGCTGTGCCGCGCCAGCTGCATATTGCGCCACAGGCACAAATCGGCAACAGCCGCCTGCCGGCCGCCCTGCAGGCGCAGATCATAGAGGCGACTAATGAGGCCCACGCGTATATCATCGGTTGCCAGCACCTTGAGCAGCTGTTGCATCAGATTCGCGGGCAGCAGTCGCAATACGGGCGTCACTCGCTCACCGCCGCATTCGACCAGCAGCGAGATGAACTGATAGACAAAGACGGCCTTGGGCGAGAGCTCGTCGCCGCTGACAAATTGCAGAAAGACGCGGAATATGTGCTTGACGCTGGACTGCAGCGGCTCCTTGAGATTGAGTGGTGTGGCGCGCAGCTCAGCGCTGGGCGTGCTCAGCATGGCGGCCACATTTGTGCCGCTGCCGTCGGCAAAATCATTGGAATTTTCGTTGCTGCCATCGCCAATCACTTTGCGCACCTTGGCCGCGTTGGCTACGCCCTGCAGTTCGTCCTCGTCGTGGGAGCGCGAACGTTTCTTGAGCGCAGCTGCGGCGGCATTGGCCGAGCTACGCGTCTCCAGGCAGGAGATGATGCAGTAGACACAGAGTCGCGCCAGCACCAGCGACTGCGGCTCGTTGATGTCCTCGCTGCAAGAGATGTATAGCAATTAGTAAGATCACGTTGTGGCATAATTGCACCATGGCACGCACCCTTGACGACGCAGGATCAGCGGAGCCACTACATACTGCAGCAATGCCTCGGTGCTGCGCTCGATGTCCAAATGCATCACAGCGAACACTATGTCCATGCACTTGGCCATGTCACGCATGTATTTGCAGCTGAGCAATTGCTCCACCAGCTGTGTAACCAGCCAGGAGGCACCCCCTGCCAGCAGCAACGATTCCAGCGTCTGTGCCGCACGCACCGGCAAATGTCCAGCTTCGGCAACACAGCGCCAGCATTCGCGAAATTGTTCGATGAGCGGCGTGTGGGATATGAGACGGGATTTGGTGTTGGGCGCCGGATGCACATCGTGCTGCATTTTGCGTATGATCTGATAGGAGAGCGCCAGGCGTTCCTTGGAGTTCTCCTGGCTGGACAGCTCCTCGGTGGTGAGCGGTGCCAGAAATTGTTGGATCATATTCAAAGGCTTCAGCAGCTCCGTTTCACGCACCGAGTACATGTACGCGCACAGGAACGAGGTGGCACACACTGTGAAGCTGAAGAGGCGACGCTTCATGTTGTCCAATATGCTCTTCACGTCCGCCGAGGAGAGTGTTTCCTGCTCCCAGGCAATTAGCACATGATGCAGCACGCCGGGCAGATTGAGGCATATGTCCTGCCAGGTAAGGCTGCTGGGTTTCAGCTGTGCTGCCTCCGGCTTGCTCAGACTCAACAGCAGCTCGTCCACTATGCTGTCATCGCAAAGCGCTAGGATCTGGCGCGGATTCTTCAGCTTATTGCGCTCCATCATGCACTCGCGCACCCACTTCTCAAAGAAGGAGTCGCCTCGATCTGACAGCACCACCTAAAAAATCACCATTAGATACGATAATAGAAGCTACATGTGAGCACTCACATCCGATCCGTAGGTTTGCACAATGCTGGTGAGCATCAGGAAGGACACATCGAACAGCGTGGAGCGTATGACGGACAGTTTGCCCAGTTCACCGGGCAGCTGCTTGGAGTTCTCGTTGCACTGTATCAGACGCGAGACAAACGTCTTGAGCCGACCCTCAACGGTGGCCACAGATAGGATCAGCTCAAAGCTGTTGCCCACTGGCACCTGGCAGAGCACATTCACCATATCCGGCAGCTTGTTGGTGCACAACGTTTTCAGCACGCCAGAAAGTGGCACCTCGGCGCGTTTTATGAAATTAATGTTCGAGGGCGTCTGCTGACCATTGTCGCACTTCTTGAGCAGCATCGAGGCGGCCTCACTGCAACAAATGGACACTTAAATAAGAACTCCAACTGGTTTGAATGTATACGCACCGCTGGCTGGCGAACTTCTTGACATGAACATCGTTCACCAGCTGCTGTTTGGTCCAGTCGTTGAGCAGAAACTCAATAATATTGCACGAACACTTGGTGTCCATAAAGTCCAGCAGCAGATTGTCCTCAATGAGCAGCTCCAGTGCCTCCACTAGCTCGGGTATGTAGTCGGTGGCTGCCAATGGCTGCTCGCCCGGCACACGCTGCAGCGCATGCAGCTGCTTGATAATGTGCGGCATCTTGAAGAACATAAAGGCGCCCCACATCGTATCCGGACTGGTGTCGGCCACATTGCTGAGCGTGAGGAAACCCGCGCGTATAATCTCATAGAATAGACGTGTGTTCGTATAGCCCTTGAGCCGCTGCAGCATTTGAAGTTCGGCCACATAGTATGAGGTGTCCTTGCAGGGATTCAAGAGCACTTCAACGGCGAGCAATGGTTGCACACAGCACGAAATCTTTTCCACCGTGGGGCATGGGTTGAGCGTTTGCAGCTCCAAGTGCTTGGCATCGATGTAGGCCAGCTGCTTGAGCTGCTGCTCGGCAGTTGCCGCGCTGAGCGTAAAGTTGGAGTTGGTTAGCGATGCCTTGATGCTGGCATAGAGATCACGCAGCCTGTCCAGGGACTCCAACTCCTCGTGACAGCCCACGTTCAGCATGGCCAGCACGAACTGTTGCTGCGTCAGATGCTCGATGAGCAGACAGCTCTGGTCCAGCATATAGGACTGCTCGGCGCTCATCTCGCCGCGCATCTCATACTGTTGCAAGGTGCGCGCAAATATTTGCATGATCCACAAAACCAGCTGCACCACGGCGCCGGGCAGCAGCGACTCCTCCGATTTGATGCTGACAAAGAATAGAGCTTTTAACTGAATCTTTATTTGGCAAACAATTGGGACTCACCGACAGGTGATGCCGTCTATGATGCTGACCAGAAACTCCAGCAACGCGGTCACACAATAAACGCGCCCCAGTTTATCATATTTGGCTATGCAGCGCAGCACCGCGGCATGCGAGACGAGGTGCGCGCACAGCGAGTGCTTCAGATAGTTCAAAACCAGCTGCAGAAGGAGAACAAATGGATTAGACGGATGTTGCAAATTGTTCAAGAAGTTTATCTATATATTCACCGAATTCGCTGTGGAGCCAATGACCGCCTGCTGCAGCAGACAATCCGCCAGATTGTAGACATCGCCGCTAACACCGCGCGGTAGGACCTGAAAGTAAAGGTAAGAGTATGTTTAAGTTTATTATAATATGTGCATGAAGACAACCTAATGTTGGCCTTAATATGAAATGTGCCGCTCCTCACTAATCGACCAACTGACGGGCTGATTGACGTAGGCCCAAGTTGCCTTGGATCTAAATTAGAATCTTCAAGGAAGCTGTGTCAACCTAGTGCCAGCTGAGCAAAATGTCATTAGGATTCAGTTGAACTATTATAGATTTAAAATTTGGGGTACCTATACGCACAACATACAAAAACAAACAACAATCTTCAAGTTATTAACAAAAACCAGACAATCACATCAAATATTGTATAGTTCCATATAGTTCTTCAATTTTCTATTACGCGTTAAATGATGTTTCGTTTAAATTTGCAACGCATTCAGGGTTGTTTCATGAGTAGTTTGAGAGGATCATTTCGACGGCGTCCAGTTGTGGGCGCTGCGTGTGTTAAGCTGGCGGCGAACAACGAGGTTGTCTGCAGCAGCGGTTGGCTGTGGAAGCGCCTGATCAGTCAGTATCAGTTTCGCACCAAGAAAGAGGTGTACTATCCAGATCGCAAGTCGGAAATGAAACGTCCGACGACAGCCAGGCAGGCGCTCACCTTGAAGCCGCAACAGCATCGCGGACTGCCCAAGGATTACTATTACAAGGTGCTGGGTGTGAATAGGCATGCGACTATACAGCAAATACGCAGCGCCTTCTATGCGCTGGCCAAACGCTATCATCCGGACTCGACGCACTCCGAGGAGAAACTGAAGCACTTCCAGGAGCTCTCCAATGCCTACAACATATTGACGGATGAGACAAAACGCTTGGAATACGATCAGCTGGGCGGCATTAAGGATGAGCAGGCATTTCTCGAACAGGCTGGCAATCCCATGAACATCGATCTCGGCTCAAGGAAACACGATGCCAGTGGCAAAAGTCCAGATGGTGCGTGTTGTGTAAATCCCACAGCGATATTCGTCCAATATGCTGAGCCCTTTTCCTCCTCCTAGATATTAAAAAATTAACTGGCGGCGAGTTCGATTTACCCTTGACCTTTCTGGAGGCGACGGTTGGCTGTAAGAAGCGCGTTGAATTGCGTTATTTGCGCAAATGCGAAAGCTGCAAGGGCAAGTCCCAGCTGATGGCCAATCGAGATCTGGGCAAGGAGCCGTGCCGGCGCTGCAACGGCACAGGGAAAGTGACCACAAAAACAGTGACTTTTACCGCGGTGAACACCTGTGGCCAGTGCAAGGGCAAGCGGTATATTAATCGCAATGATTGCGAGACCTGTGAGAATCGTGGCTATGTAACGGGCAATGTCGAGGTGCTCATTGCCGTGCCATCCGGCTCGATGGCCGGCGACGTGATCCAAATCGATAATCCGAACACAAAGCAACGGGTTAACTATACCCTAAAGGTGCCACCAAGTGATTACTTTCGTCGCATTGGCAATGATATACACACGGACAAGCATCTGAACATCTCGGATGCCATACTGGGCGGCACTTTCTCGGTGCGCGGCCTTTACGAGAACGTCGAGGTACGCGTCGAGGCTGGCACCCAGTCCCACACTCAGGTGGTGCTGCACAACAAGGGGGTGCGGACGCGTGACGGTGTCGGCAATCACATTATCACATTGAAGGTGCGCATACCGCGCAATCTATCCATGAAGCAGCGACAGCTTGTCTTGGCCTTGGCACAAGCTGAGGATCCGGTGTTTGAGTTCCATAAGAGTGGCGTCAGGAAGATGAAGAATTAAATGAGGGATCGTATATGTGCATACGAAACTTGTTCAAAAATTCTCAATGTAAACAGCTAATCAATTTCACAGTAAACTTGGGATTTGTAACATGTATAAATCACCTTTTTTATGTTTATGCCCCACTGTGAGTCTGTCCAGCGTTCACGCCATGCCACGTTAATCAACTGAAGGATCTTGTTGTTTTCCTTCATGCTCGGCTCTTTAGAATTTAACCTTCGCGTTATTCTGCAGTTAATACGAGTTTATTTCATTATACTTGGGGCACAAGTCCCATAAACAATTATATGAAAGTGTATCAAGAGGAAGCACTGTTTATATTTTCTCAGCGAGCGTGTGTGTGTGTGTGTTTACTGTATGCGGTTTCTCGCTAGGGATGATGCAAAAATATCGATACCATCGATCTTTAATAGTACTCTTTGCTGCTATCTGAAGTACAAATGTACTAAATCAGGTATAGTTTATTTATTCAACAATACGCTATATTCTGTTTTCCTAACAACTGTGATTCCTAAAAAAGCTGCATTAAGTACGTGTACATAATTAACAACACAAAATTGTTCCCGTACTCTGTATATTATGTGGCACTCGTGTACATAATACTCGATACTTCTTGCAGTGCTGAAAAGGAAATTAGGATTAGTGCTAAACAGCATGGAAAGTTGTTTTTGCAAATGCCCGCCAAATTCAAAAGTCAAAGCGGTTGCTGTATTAAATCAAATATGTAATTTATTGAATACAATAAAGTAGCGCATGATTTTTGTAAACTGATTTAAATATTATGTTCTAAAATGTTTGACTTTGTACAAAATATATGTATATATATTTACTATATATGCCGAAAATTGTTCCTCCAATACACACTCTTCAATTTTAATGTTTTCACTCAATCTCTTGTTACTTTGATTATTTTGATATAATTATAATATTAGTTAAATTGGCAATATAACAATAAGTGTGCTAATGTTGAGTATTGTTTTAATTAACGCAAAAATTACAGCAAATTATTAACTTTCGGTGGATTGTCAAGGGCTCAAATGAAAAATATATGCATGTAAATTTACAAAGGCAATTTTATTAATAAGAAATTTGAATGTTCAAATTATTAAAAAATATAACAGCTAACTTAAGATTGTATGACAAAAGCATTTCTCCTATTAATGGCAGCGCCACGAACAGAACTTATAACTAACAAAAATTGTTTTGCGGCAGGGGGGGAAGAGGGCGTGTTCACTCATTTATGCGTTAAGGGGTTTTTTTTTTTTTGCATTTTAACTTTTTTACTTATAAACCGAGGAAGAATCATCATTGATTACGTTAAAAGCTAAGTCTAAGACCTATTCATTTATTTACTTTATTTTTTGTTTGACGCCACAGAGCTACCGCCTCCAAAGTCGTCGCCAGCTGCATGACCCAAATCCAATCACTTTATCATCGTCGTCCTTAGTACTTTGAGGAGTGAGTTTTTCTTCTTTTCCTATATCATTTTTTGCTACCAGTTGCGGTTGTTGTTGTTGTTGTTTGAATTGCACCTAAGTGGAGGATGAGGCGCCACCAGCCGGTTCATCGCCCTTAACAGCCGAGGCATAGCTGGCGCCTGCGTTGCCGCCGCCCGTCGAGCTGCCCGGCTTTTCAGTAGATTTGCCATCGCCACCAGCACCACCAGAAGCAGCCGCGGCAGCGGCGGCAGCACTTGGCACCCCGGCCGCACCGCCAATGGAAACATTACTGTTCAGACCTAGAGCATGATGAGTTGAATCAACTAAATAATTTGTTGTGATATTGCAAACGTATGTGTGTGTGATTGTCTATGTGTGTGTGTAGTAAATACATTTATTAAGCACCTTTAACATCCATGGCATAGCTATCGTCCAAACGCAAATCATGCCGCTTTATTAGCTGACACTCTGCGCCCTCAATCGAGGGTATGGAATAGACATACAAATACCCATCCTGCGAGGCAATCAATAGTCTATAAATGAAAGTAATATGCATTTAATAGATAGACTTAGATATTGCAGCAGTGAATCATAGACCTACCTTAGCTGCTTCTGTATGGTGGTTATGGCGCACATGCGTCGCACACCCGCCTCCGGCAGGGTGACCGATGCAAAGGCCCGCCCCTGGCTAAACACATCGGTCACCTGCGTGGGCAAGTAGCTGGTGACCGTTTTGCTCAAGAATCTAAAAAACGAGTAACTTGCATGAGAGAATAGATTTGATGAGTGGTTGTGGTGGTGGTGGTGTTGGTTGTGGTTGTGGTTTGTAGGTGGTTTGGTTGGTTTTGTTGGTTGATTGAAGAAATGAAAGAAAAGAAAAATAGATAAATGTCAAGCGCCACACACAAAACAAAAAATAAACAAACAAACAAACAAAACATTAAATACAGCGAAAACTGCCTTGGGCGGACAGCTAAGGATTGAGAGATGTCAAAGAATAAACTAAAATTAAAGGAATAATTACATACATACAAAATTTAACAAACTTTAGGATTTGGGTATTTCTACCAGTAAATGTGGAAAATCAGGGGAAAATCTGTTGAAAAAGTTTATATGAAAATGTTTTCTTTGAATACTTTTAAGTTTCATTCAGAAATATGGAAAGATTATTTGAAGAAGTCCACCCGTCTGTTGACAAAGCTTTCATTGTACATAAAATCCTGTACGCAAAATGGGTGAAAGATTGTGAGAGACTGTGTGTATATATGTTGTATGTGCATGTATATACACCGTAACCGACAGACAAACAAAAGCTGTGACAAGAAGCAGCACGCTCGCTTACCCCATCCAATCGTCGCTCGACTGTTTCCCATGGTCATTGTTCTCGGCAGCGCTGCGATCCAAGCGGAATATGTGCACCGTCTCCGTGTTCGAGCTGGAGACCAAATACTCGGCGCAAGTGCTAAACGAGAGCGAGACAATCGAGACGCAACGCTTGAGGCCGCGACGCAGCTCGAACAGTCGACTGCCGTCCTGGGAGCTGAACACACGTATGACGGTGCCACGCTCGCTGGCCGTGGCAATCTCCGTGCCCGACGGACTGAACGCAATCGCCGCCAGCGGTGTATCATGTGCGGGTATCATTGTCTTGGCATGCAAATTGATGGCATCGAATATTTGCACCTCGCCAGCCGTAACGCTGCCCGGATAGGCCAAATAGCAGTGCTCCGACGAGGATGAGAGCGCACACAAGCCCAACTGATTGCAGGGCGTGTCGCGTATGGTGTGCACCACCTTCATGTCCTGGATATTGTGTATGTAGAGCGATTCCTCCAGGCAGACAATCAAGCGTTCGCGATTCAGCTTCACGGCCAAAATTGTGTTCGAGTACGAGTAATTGCAGATTTCGCTCTGCTTCTTGAAATGACACACCTTCAGCTTGCGCGGCGCACGCTGCGACACGATGGCAACGAGAGAGCTCTCAAACAGACGCTCGATCAAGAATAGATCATCGCATTTTGTGTTGTAGATTTTATCCAGCGTGGAGTCCACAGAGCCCAGGCTATACAGGCTGTAGCTGCCGCTGGTGGCCACTGCCAGTGAACTAAATGGAACGAGATTTTAATTCAATATATATCATATTTTACTGAACACTTACGTTATGTTTTGATTAAAGTTGACAAACACCTCGCCCGCATCCACATCGGGTCGCCCTAGCAGGCTCATCATTGTGTTGTCTGTCGCTGTGTTCTTTGGCCTGCAAAAGCGGAGCTGACTTTAGTTCGTGTAGCCAACTTACAGAAGATACCCTACTAGCTGATACCCTGTAATCAGACAAAGGAGCGGACACAGCTGTATGGACTTGGCTGTTAAAGAATTTCTTCATATATATTGCTGCCCAAAGATGCCAACTTCTCCTAGTTACATACGCTTGCACAAAACCATTATACTCGTCTTCAATGGGTGCAGGGTATCATAATGCTAAACAAAGGCAATTGTGGCTCCGTTTAGCTATTACGCTGAAACGTGAAATAACTTTAAAATATGCAACAGCTCATGGGCTGGGCGAACATATTCGATTGCGTACTAGACGAAAGCGCAAACAAAGCGAGATACATATGGAAAGGTGTATTTTGGGTTGAGCGCTGATAAAAACCCCCAACAACAACAAACGAAATGCACACGTATGGCCAAGGCATTTACTTACTTTTGACAAAAACACTTTATATGCACGGGCAAAAAGTTGGACAGCGTGTGCACTAACACAGTACAATGGTTCTATTGTTAAAACTGGCTAAATAATTGTATTTCTCAAATAATTTCTATCGCGCAATTGTTTTTGCTATGTTTTGCACTAGGTATGGGCCTAATTTGCTTGCGATATTTCGAAATCGTAAATATCGATACATGACACCGATATGCGGGGCACGAAATAACGATAGTCGTGGTGCGATATTTGCAATAGCTTCTATCGATAGTGACATTGGATTTCACATATATATATATATATGTATATTTATTTTAGTGTGTTAAAGTTCTGTAAATATTTAGCGTAAACAGATAAAAATGATAAACCAATAACCGCAGCCTACGTATAATTCACATTGTGCTTGGATAATGACAAAAAGTCACCACATTAATACCGATGCGAACACAGCACCTGCCAGTTGACAAAGTTGAAAAAGTTATATGGGCCCAAAAAGAAATGCAATATGCATAATAGTTATAAATGTAAAACAGGAAATACAGGATATCTAACAACAAATTCAGCAACGTTTGCAAAACACAAAAATTGCTGAATAGCCAAACACACAAAACGATGCAGACACACGCAGACAACAAAAGCCATAACAAAGTGCTCGAACCAAAATAAATGCATATGCATGAGTGTATGTATGTATGTATGTGCGTTATGTATCAAAATGTGTTGACTGAGTTCTGATTGGATCACTGGAATACAATTAAACTGTGTGGAACAAGCACGTTCGCTGATTACATTTACAATCAAGATCTTTACAAATTTTTATGTAAGTATAAACGCTACTACCTACACCTATTATCAACAAACACACACCCACCTGAGTTCTGATAAGAAATTAAATGAGAACGCGCACTAAAAACGTGCATCTTCTGGCTAGGCGGCGCGCATTTAAGTTTATAGCCCGAAGCTGTGGGCCATTTTGTTTTTGTTTTCTTTTTATAATCAGGCCGTAGCGTCGTGATTTATTAAGTAGCGTAACCGTTAATTATTTGCTAAGTGTAAACACTCTACGCATAGTACCGTTATCGCGTTATTGTACTTTTCCACCGCACCGAGCGTCGTCCAATTGGACGCTCGAAAGGGGATAGCGCATATGACAGCGTGTGTGCGAGCAGGCGACGCTCAGAGAGTGAGGGAGAGAGAAGCTCGTAATTCTAACTGCATTTTGAGTGGATTGCGCGATTCTAATTGCATTTGTTTTATTTTTTTTCGCTGCTTTTTACGTTCATTAATAATTAGCCGAGCAATTGCTTTTATCATGCTGCAACGTTGACCGTGTACTTTTGACATTTGAAATCCAATCAGTAACCAATTCAAATCGCGCCAATTGGAGTAGCTGATTCGACTATTCTTATTGCAGCTCAAATTTCGCGCTCGAATATGTCCGACGGCGTCAGCGTGCTGCACATAAAACAGGAGGTGGACACATCATCGGCCGGCGGCGCTAGCAATTCGTGCTGCAGTCCCAGCTCCAAGGCAACCACAACCGGCCACAACAATTCCAGCAACAGCAACAGCGGCATGAAGTCCTCGCCCTCGGTCTCGCCGGAGCGCCAGCTCTGCAGCTCTACCACATCCCTCTCCTGCGATCTGCACAATGTCTCACTGAGCAATGATGGCGACAGCAACAAGGGCGGCGCCGGCAGCGGCGGCGGCGGTAACGGCAGCGCCAGTGCCCACAACTCGAGCAGCGCCAGCGCCAGTGCCGGCAGCGGTTCGGTGCGCGATGAGATGCGTCGCCTGTGCCTGGTGTGCGGCGATGTGGCATCGGGCTTCCACTATGGCGTCGCCAGCTGTGAGGCCTGCAAGGCGTTCTTCAAGCGCACCATCCAGGGCAACATCGAATACACGTGTCCGGCCAACAACGAATGCGAGATAAACAAGCGACGCCGCAAGGCGTGCCAGGCCTGCCGCTTCCAGAAGTGCCTGCTCATGGGCATGCTTAAGGTAAAGCCAAATAAATAGCTCCTCAGAAGGTACTCATTCAACAATCTATATGTGGTCGCTTGCAGGAAGGTGTGCGCTTGGATCGCGTGCGCGGCGGCCGGCAAAAGTATAGACGCAATCCGGTGTCCAATTCGTACCAGACCATGCAGCTGCTTTATCAGTCCAGCACCACTTCGCTGTGCGACGTTAAAATACTGGACGTGCTCAACTCCTATGAGCCGGATGCGCTCAGTGTGCAGACAGCGCAGCAGCAGCAGCAACAACAACAGCAACAGCAGCAGCAGCCGCACACGACCAGCTGCAATGACGAGGCCTCCTCGTCGTCCGGCAGCGTGAAGCTGGAGAGCAGCAACGGCACGCCGAATGGCACTTGCATTTTTCAGAACAACAACAATGATCCGCACGAAATACTTGGTGTACTTAGCGATCTCTACGACAAGGAGCTGGTCAGCGTAATAGGCTGGGCCAAGCAGATACCCGGCTTTATAGAGCTGCCATTGAACGATCAGATGAAGCTGCTCCAAGTGTCTTGGGCCGAGATCTTGACGCTGCAATTAACGTTTCGCTCGTTGCCCTTCAATGGCAAACTGTGCTTTGCCACCGACGTCTGGATGGATGAGCTGCTGGCCAAGGAGTGCGGCTATACGGAGTTCTACTATCATTGTGTCCAGATAGCACAGCGCATGGAGCGCATTTCGCCCCGGCGCGAGGAATACTATCTGCTGAAGGCACTGCTGCTGTCCAATTGTGATATACTGCTGGACGATCAGAGCTCGTTGCGTGCCTTCCGGGATACCATACTCAATTCGCTCAACGATGTTGTCTACTTGCTGCGCCACTCGTCCGCGGTGTCCCATCAGCAGCAACTGCTGCTGTTGCTGCCCTCGCTGCGGCAGGCGGACGACATACTGCGTCGCTTCTGGCGCGGCGTGGCACGCGACGAGCACATCAACATGAAGAAACTGTTTCTCGAGATGCTCGAACCGCTGGCCAGGTGAAAGCGAATCCCAACCACAAGCAGGAGCAACTCCCAACAGCCGCAGCAGCATCAAATTGTCAGTCGATTTAGCTTCTAAGTTCAGGTGCAAATATCGGTTTAAGTTAAACTAGTTGCTAATCTCCAGTTTGTAAGCATTCAAGGTGTAGCTCATAACTAGTGTATATAGCGTGTTTGTGTATGTGTGCGTAGAGTAAAGAGTACATCGTATTGAAAACTTAAATAGCCATTTAATCAACTACCAAAACTACTTGACTAACATGTAACAGGAAAGAACATTTCACTTCGGTGTGTGTTTAAACCGAAGATTGAATACCCTTGCAGAGATTAGTTTATAGCAGTTATACAACATATTTATATATAGTTAATATACCGATTGTAAGTTATTATATATTGGTCGCATATTATTATATTGTATAGCTTTAAGGTCTGTTTACGATCCATAGTTTCTTTGAAAGCTAGCTCGTGTATAGTCTGAGAATTTATTGCTAGAATTTCAGAGGTATTATCAATTGTTAAATTCTTGAATTTGTGATTACTTTGTGAGCGACTCTTGCTATGAGAGCTACATAAAATTAGCTTTAGTACGTATGCGAGGAGCATAGTTAAGGGAGAGATTTTGCTGGATTTCGTTTTTCATCCCAAACTGAAAGTTTTTACCAATCGTTATACCTTCGATCCCTAATAGTCTGTTTGAATTTGAATAGTTACTATATAACTATATGAATCTTGTTCCATGACTCAGACATGACTGCGGCAAAAGACCAAGCTTCATGAAGTCAGCTTCATATCAAAGAAATTGATTTGCATAAAAGCAGACAGACAGTCGGACATGACCATAACTTATCCATAATCAATACATTACAATATTTTATGGGCTTGGAGATGTCAGCCTAGATTTTGATGAAATTCACATAACCAGCTGCAAGGGCATCTCTCGTAAAAGGCAGACTTATGAACTAATTATAAATGTTAGTTTAGGCAAAGACAACATAAATAGTTAATAATATATTGTCTTTGGCATAGGGTATTCCGTTTGCAACGATGAATTATGAAGTTTAACAATTGAATTAATTGTATAGATAGAATCGATATCAACTAGATGATAACTGGAACCCTTTTGTTGCTTACATTATAGACTCGTTAACAAACGTGTTGGAGACTGTCGAGAGCGTGCTTATCGGGGATGGGGTTCTGGGAAGCCATAAGATTAGCGCTATCGTTGGTCATATTTACATTTTGCAGACTAGAGACGTGTTTTTGCCAATTACATTAATTGGTTTTATGACAGGCACACAAATATTATTGATATTGTTGGGGGTCTACTTTGGGTTTACGGTCGACTGCGCTGCAGATCGGGCGAATCAAAGTACTTGTTGGAGTTCTCCTGGAATCGATCGCTGCGCGCGAGCTCATTGCGAAAGTACGATATGGTCTGCAACAGACCCGTCTCGAGCGGCACCTTTGGCTCCCAGTTGAGACGCTTCTTGGCCCGCGTTATGTCCGGCTTGCGTCGCTGCGGATCATCCTCCATGGCCTTGATCTGTTTCACCTCGCTCTGCCCGCCAACCAGATGCTTGATGATGTTCGCAAACTCGCCAATTGTCTGCTCCACGGGATTGCCCAGATTCACCGGCTGCGTGTAATTGGACGCCATCAACGCTATCATGCCATCCACCAGATCTGATACATATTGAAACGAACGCGTCTGCTTCCCATTGCCATAAACGGTGATCGTCTCGTTCCGCAGCGCCTGCAGTATAAAGTTGGACACGACACGGCCATCGTTCATGTGCATCCGTGGTCCGTACGTGTTGAAGATGCGCGCCACACGCACTTGCACCTTTTCCTGAAAGCAAATGGAGGGCATCATTAACTACGATCGGATAAATGTGCTCAACATGTGTTCAATATCTTATCGCCCTGCTTTATCGCACTCAACTAATGCGTTGGCATGCGGAACTCTATGCGACTTAGCTGCCTCCTAAGGGTATGTACGACTTCTCACTAGCTTTGTAGATTTTTATTTATTTATTCGTCTGATTTTCTTATGTTCGCAATAAACCGTTTTCGCCTATTTCCCACCCATCTATGTGGATTTCGATAAATCCGCGTTAATTGATAACTTATCGAAAAAATCAAAATACGTTATAGTTATCGGCTTTTTACGGTTCACGTGGTTTTTCTTCCACTTATTTTTCATCTGTGTGAGTGAAAATATTTTACTATCTGCTCAAATGATTTATCATAGATCTCCCCCGTATTCCACACTTAAGAGTGAAAGCTTTAACTTAACCAAACATAAATATCTGTCGATAATATTTGATTCATGAAAGAAATACCAATCAAGTTCCGTAAGAGTATCTGCGCGTCGTCTAATTTGTTGTTTTTGCCTTTGTTTTGTTAGCCTTCAATGGAAAATATTTAATGCATCGCTGCACATTTACAAATATTCGAATTGGCAATGGAATCGTGAAATGAATGCCACTTAATCGGAATGACGTCAGCGGCTGGAACTCACCTGCTTGGCGTAGGCATAGCTGAGCGTCTCGGAGACGCGTTTGCCCTCATCGTAGCAGGCGCGCGGACCAATGGGATTCACATGTCCCCAGTAGGTCTCGGGCTGTGGATGCACCTGCGGATCGCCGTACACTTCCGATGTGCTGGCAATCAGCACCTTGGCCATGACGCGCTTGGCCAGGCCCAGAACATTGATGGTGCCCATTGTGTTGGTCTTTATCGTCTTGACCGGATTGTACATGTAGTGCGGCGGGGATGCGGGCGAGGCCAGATGATAGATCTCATCGATCTCAATGAACAGCGGATTGACAATGTCGTGATGGATCAGCTCGAAGTTCTCGTGGCCCAGCCAGTGCTCCACGTTGCGTTTGCGACCCGTAAAGAAATTATCGACCACAATGATCTCATGTCCCTGGATCATTAGATAATCCACCAGATGAGAGCCGACAAAGCCGGCACCGCCCGTTATCAAAATACGCTTGCGATTCTTGTAGTTCAGATACTTGACTTTCGGGTATTTGCGCGGCGTGCTCGCCTGCAGGGAGCGCACCTGCTCCTCCAGGTGGGCCAGCTGCTTCTTCGTCTGCAGCAGCTCCTGACGCTGTTGATGCAACAGCGCATTTTGCGTCTCGTAGGCGATCTGCAGATTCCATTCGACCGCATCCTCGGTGGGTGGCCACTGGCGTTGCTCCTCAACCGCATTGAGCATGGGGCTGCCGCCCGGCTCGCTGCCGGATGCCGCAAACACAGTTTTGTACAAATAGATAAGTGCCAGGCCGATTATTGAGGCGGCCGAAACAATTTTAAGGCGTTTTTTTGTCAGACTCATTGTGACGGCAACTGCGGCTGTTGATGTTAGAATCGAGACGCTGTCGCTCTTCGCGTGCGCTGTTTGTTCTTATCAGCAAGTGTGCGTCCCACATCCACATTGCATGTTTATTTTTTGTTTCGTACTTTTGTTTACCCACACAGCAAGCGATGTAATTTTTGTTCGCACCGAGTTACGCTCAGCTGTTTTCTGTTCTTTGAACAGCTGTTTCTGTGGGCTCGCTCAACGCGCAATCAAAAACTCGCATTACTTAATGTATTAAATAACTTTAGTTAATTGCTTTCGCTGTTCTGATGCAATTTGTAGCCGCATGTTGTTAAAACTGTTAAAGAGCTGGCTTGAATAGTTGGCAATCGGAGCTGGAATTTGAATTCAACGTCAGCTCCCGTCGTTGCTCATATTAGAGACTGCAAAACTATCGATATTTAGCATTATTGTTTGTTTACTTAGCAGTGTCGTACTTGAACATATTTTTCACTTAAAGCGAGAATATTACACTTATCGTTTTGTTTACACTAATTTGTTACTATAGCTGCATTTTTGGATTTACTCTTTGATGGCCAATTCCACATTATAACGGTAGGTAATGTAGTATAACCTGTAAGGTATCGAATGCCAGCTAACTTGCAATTAGAGTGACCGCATCCACAATTGGTTTAGTGTTAGTATTAATTTTTGTCTATTTTATGTGCAAAGTCTGGCAGCTGCGTCAGTGAGTCAGCTGCTTGTAGTCTTGCGATTTCATTGCAATTATTTTTTTTGCTCGTATATTTATTAACCCGTTACAAACCTTAAGCGCAACAAAGCAATGCCGAACGAAAATGCGCCCGCAGCCAGTCCAGATGATAACAGTGAGCACGAACTGCAGCAGAAGGCTAAAGAGTTAGCAACAGCATCTGAACAAATGCTGGCAAGCGCCGTTGCCGGCTTAAAACTGAAGACACCAGGGTCAGCGCCAAGCACAAGCAATAGCGATGAGAACGAGTCAGCAGCAGCGGATCATTCAACGCTGACCAAAAATGGCGCCAATATACCGTCAGATTCTAGTAAGTATTTTAAGTGCATAAATCCAATTGGAATGGGAGGCGCACACAGAATGAGGTTAGGTTGTGCGGCCAGGCCAGGAGTATATATATTATGAATGTGTGTGTGCATGCTTTCCTCCGCGGCGCATTTTTAAATGAATATTTAAGTGTATTCCTAAATTTTAGGCAAGCAGGCACTGCTACAGGCGGTCACCGATGCCGTGGCCCTCACCCGGCAACAGGCTAAGAAATTTACATTTTGGTCAACGCAACCGGTGCCAAAGCTGAACGAGATGGTGACCACAAACGAGTGCATCGAGCCAAACAAAGCGATTGCCGAGATACGCGCCGAGCCGTACACCTTGCCCAGCGGCTTCGTCTGGGTCACCCTTGATGTGAACGATGCCAGCGACCTAAAGGAGCTCTATACGCTGCTGAACGAGAACTATGTGGAGGACGACGATGCCATGTTTCGATTTGATTATCAGCCAGAGTTTCTGAAGTGGTCATTGCAGCCGCCCGGCTGGAAACGGGACTGGCATGTGGGCGTGCGTGTCGAGAAGTCCAACAAGCTGGTTGGCTTCATTTCGGCCATACCCAGCAAATTGCGCGCCTACGATAAGGTGCTCAAGGTCGTGGACATCAACTTTCTGTGCGTGCACAAAAAGCTGCGCAGCAAGCGTGTCGCCCCGGTGCTAATACGCGAGATAACGCGACGCGTTAATCTCAAGGGCATCTTTCAGGCTGCCTATACCGCCGGCGTGGTGCTGCCCACGCCTGTGTCCACCTGCCGCTACTGGCATCGTTCGCTGAACCCCAAGAAGCTGGTCGATGTGCGTTTCTCCCATCTGGCACGCAACATGACCATGCAGCGCACCGTGAAGCTCTACAAACTGCCCGATCAGCCCAAAACGAAGGGCTACCGCCGCATCACGTCTAAGGACATGGACAAGGCGCACAAGCTGCTCGAAGAGTATCTGAAACGTTTCTCCATGTGCCCGGTGTTCACCAGAGAGGAGTTCCGTCATTGGTTCACACCCAAAGAGGGCATTGTCGATTGCTTTGTTGTCGTTGACGAGAAGGGCAACATTACCGATCTGACTAGCTACTATTGTCTGCCATCGTCTGTGATGCATCATCCCGTGCACAAGACTGTTCGCGCCGCCTACTCATTCTACAATGTGTCCACAAAGACACCCTGGCTAGATCTGATGAACGATGCTCTGATCTCGGCGCGCAACGTTCAGATGGATGTCTACAATGCCCTCGATCTGATGGAGAACAAGAAGTTCTTTGTGCCGCTCAAGTTTGGTGCCGGCGATGGCAATTTGCAGTACTATTTGTACAACTGGCGTTGCCCGTCCATGCAGCCTGAGGACATTGCATTGATACTCATGTAGGAGGCGTACGGCGTACCATCCAAGACCCGCAACCAAAAGGCACTATTCGCACGCTATAAAAAATAGAAACAAAACTTGTTCACATTCTCGCCGTATTCACGTTTATTTCAATCCCCTCGCGCTCCTGGTCTTAAAAGTCGAACTTTAGTTATTGAATTAAGTATATAGGCAAAATTTGCGCTCGCTAACGCTCTGATATTTTGCATCTTGTAATTCCTCGTTTAACGAATTCTGTGTACACTGCACGCAACATTAGAATTTTTGATTTTGTTTTTCCAAACGTTTCCAGTGTCAATGTGTGGAATGCATTTTTCTATTGCAATTGCTAAGCTTGAATACTATTAAAAACAATAACGAATAAACTGAATAAAACCAAACACGCGCAGCAAAATATCAACTATCTAGTGTTATTCGGCTTAGTTCGGATCAAGTGTCCTTTTTCCGAACATTTCTTGTTTAATTTCACCCAGAACTGTGGATCTTGTGATAAGTGTAAAATAAAATGTGCTCAATATGATCGCAAAAATCGTACATCACCAAAGGTAATAACAATGAACCATCCAGCTACCAATCAAACAGTCAATCAGCGAAAGCAGATTCAAATCCGAGTTTTTTAATGAACATAATTTCAAATTTGGCGCGCACTGCCTTAAAACACTGCCTATGCAACAGTCTGGCAACGCTGACATTGGCTTGCAGAAAAGCGCGCGCTCAGCAAAAAAACAGGTGTGTTATGATTGTGTGTGCTGCTTTTGTTTATTGCTTACCTGTGTTTAAATGTAGACAAAAATAAAAAACGATGGACGAGTCAATTTTTAAAGAGAAATACCAAAAGTACAAGCTACGCGTTAAAGTATGGGAAAAGGATTTCAAAAAGAAGCACGGCCGCGTCCCCTCCAAAGTAAGCGCCAGGCAATGGAGTTCCCTACGCGATTCAATTTATTACTATTTTGTTGCAGTACGACATAAGGGAGGCCAGCCAGGATATACGCGACTCTTACAAGATGTACTATAAGCTAAAGACATCATTCCTGGAGGAGACACTCAACGATGTGCTCTGCGAGGATGGCTTCGATGTGCTAGAAATGACGCAGTCCGAGGATTTGGGTGTTGCCTTGCTGGACCAAAGCCTCAGCACCGAGAGCATCAATGGCGGTCCCCAGCTACCCCTAGATATAACAGCGCTCGTGCAGCAAACCAGCGAAAACTTCTCCAATATCAAGGAGCTGCCCACTCCGCAGGCGCTCAGCAATCTGACCAATCGCGACGAGCATCATGTCATACGTAAATTCGAGGCTGTCGAAGAGCTGGCCCAGAATAAGAGTGCCTGGGGCGAGAACGTAAGCAAACATCAACCGATTGTTGTGGAGACATCGCCCACGTCTGCGGACGCCGCCAAGCCGCGCACTCCCTGCATCAAGGCCAGCGTCAGCAGCAAACTGTTTCAGTCAACGCGCAGCTTTGCCAAGCGCAATCCTCGCAAGCCGCTCTCACGCAGCGCCCTCAACTTAAGCGCCACCGGCTCCAACCCTGGCGCAAGCGCTGAGCTGGCAGAGCAGCTGCCCGATTTGGAAACCATACTCATCCGCAAGGCGCAGGAACATAAGGCAGCAGAGGTCATTGCAGCCACCGATCACGGCAAGGAGCCAATTAAAACGCACGTGGATGAGGGCTGGCTGCAGCGCAACACGGCGCAAAATTCGCTGGAGCAGCAGCTGACGAGCACAACAGCCAAAGCCGAGCCGAACAACAATGCCACGCCAGCCAAGAAGCACAACTACGGGCTGTCCAATTTAGATTTAAGCAAGCTGAAGGCAAGCAAAACTGCATCGCAAATGCCCGCGGCAGAAAACCCTGTCGAAGTGTCGCAGGAACCGCCAATAGCTCCAGCTCAAGCTGCAGTCCGTTTCGACTCCGATTCGGATTCCGTTGTGGCCGAAAGCGAGGAGGAAACGGAGCAGCCGGAGTACAGGCACATAGCCAAGCGACGCCGAGTAATGCCCACCAGCGAGTCGCCTCCAGCTGTGCCTGATGTGCAGCCAAAGCCAGCCGCCGCCGAACAGAAGCCAACCATTGCCAAAGCAGAATCATTGGAGGAAAACGAATACGGCAAGGATTTCTCAGCAGATGAAGAAAATGATGCCACTTATGAGCCAGAGCTGCCCAAGAAGACCAAACGCAAGCAGGCCACAGCGAAGAGGCAAAAGCCCAAGGCCGAAAAGAAGCCGGCAGCCAAACCCAAGTCGGAGAAACCAACGCCCAAACCAAAGAAGGAGAAGCCAGCAGCCGGGTCTAAGTTGGAGAAGTCAGCCAAAACACGTAAGGCGCCCGCAAGAAAAGCCGCGACCAAGGCAATGGCTGCCCAGGCGGAGGAGGTGCCCGAGGAGCAGCCACTAGATCCGAAAGATCTTAAATATGTGCTAGCGCTGGAGTCGGGCGATATAACCTGCGTGCCGCGCATTAAGCAGGATGAGCTCGACCAGGCGGATGAAACGGCGCAGCGCTACATCAGCAATTATGCCAGCATTGCCTCCTCCTCCTCCTCCTCTGCCGCCGCCTCTGCAGGACAGCTGAACGAGAAGCGAGATGCGGCGCGCAAAAAGCTGCAGGACAAGATCGCGTCGGGCAAGTTGAATGAGAACTTTGTGACCATCAACATACAGAAGAAGAAATTTGCACGTGGCAAGAAATCGATGAACTTTACCAAATACAAGAAAACCCAATGGAGACACAAGAAGCGAGTGGCAGCCCTAACCGGCCCGGACATGGACATGGGCGGCTGCGATGGTGGCGTGCTCACCTGCTTCAATTGCGGCGGCGTTGGACATTTCGCACAGCAGTGCAAGATAAAGGGCGATGCGCTGTTGCCGCTAACCGCCCAGCTGGAGGAGGATCCGTCACCGTTTCCCACGCTGGCCGAGGCCGAGCAAATGGCTTCACAAAGTGCGTTGGCGGCGCATAGTCGCAACATTGAGCGACTGCCACAGGCCGCCAACGCGAATGCCATCTACCAGTTCTCCGACTCCAGCAGCAGCAGTGACGAGGCAGCTGAGCCTAGCGAGCGTGCTGCTGAGGACGTTAACATGTCCATCGATGATGAAGATATCGATTTCGAGGCATTGGATGCGGCTGTCGATGCGGCTCAAAGCCAATCCACGCACACCTCGCCCATCAAAAGCTATGTGGGCCACAAGATACCCGAGGAGTTCCTCAAGCAGGCCGGCCTGGATGGCAGCTCAGCCAATGGAGCAGCAGCTCGTTCGCAGCACGGCGGCGTCAAGCCACTCTACGATCTCAATGCGGACGGCAGCGTGCAGGAGCTGACGCCCGAGGTGAACGAGGTGCTGCACATGTTCGGACACAGCAGCTTTCGCAAGGGTAAGCGCTCCACTTGGAACTATTTGAATTAATACTGATTGGCCCGTTCGCTTGCAGGTCAGGATCGTGCTGTGATGCGCATACTGAGCGGCATGTCCACATTGGTCACCCTGAGCACGGGCAGCGGCAAATCCTTGTGCTATCAGCTGCCTGCTTATCTATATAGTCGCCGGCAGGGTGCCATCACGTTGGTTATATCGCCGCTGGTGTCGCTCATGGAGGATCAGGTGACGGGCGTGCCGCATTTTCTGCGCGCCCATTGCCTGCACACCAATCAAACGCCGCAGCAGCGTCTCAAGATCCAGCAGCTGATAGCCGATGGCGAAATTGATATACTGCTCGTCTCGCCCGAGGCGGTGGTCTCTGGCGAACGTGCCACGGGCTTCGGTGCCATTCTGCGTCAGCTGCCGCCCATTGCGTTCGCCTGCATCGATGAGGCGCATTGCGTCTCGCAGTGGAGCCACAATTTCCGGCCCAGCTACCTGATGATATGCAAGGTGCTCAAGAAGAATCTGGGCGTGCAAACGGTGCTCGGCCTGACCGCAACGGCGACGCTGCCCACGCGCATCAGCATCATCAATCATTTGGGCATTGTGGATGGCGAGCGTGGCATCATAAGCGATATACCGCTGCCGGACAATCTCATACTGTCCGTGTCCAAGGACGAGAACCGCGATGCGGCGCTGCTGCAGCTGCTCAACAGCCCCAGGTGAGTTTTTTAAATGGAACTTCAATTATTGAATGGACCCTCATTGTATGCCCTTGCAGATTCGAGAGCTGTCAATCCATTATCATCTATTGCACGCGCCGGGACGAATGCGAGCGTATTGCTGGCTTCATACGCACCTGCCTGCAGGAGCGCAAATCGAACGCAGTGCCCGAGCAGACCAAGAAGAAGCGCAAGCGCGTCAACTGGCAGGCGGAGCCATATCATGCGGGCATGCTCGCCTCGAGGCGTCGCACCGTACAGAACGCCTTTATGGCCAATGAGCTGCGCATTGTGGTGGCCACCATTGCCTTTGGCATGGGCATCAATAAGCCGGACATTCGCGCCGTCATACACTATAATATGCCGCGCAATTTCGAGAGCTATGTACAGGAGATCGGACGTGCCGGCCGCGATGGCCTGCCCTCGCATTGTCATCTCTTCTTGGACGCCAAGGGCGGCGATCAGAACGAGCTGCGACGTCATGTCTATGCCAATTCCATTGATCGACATGTCATACGCAAACTGCTGCAGCGCATCTTTGTGCCCTGCTGCTGCGACAAGCAGCTAGGCAAAAACTCCGCAGAGATTGGAACTGCAATTGAGCCAGCGGATGCGGCTGATGGCGCACGTGCACATGTTTGCCCAGGTCATGAGATTGGTTTCTCGGTGGAGCAAACAGTCGAAGCGCTGGACATACCCGCCGAAAACATATCCACGCTGCTCTGCTATATGGAACTGGAGCCGCGCTGGTGCATGAACGTGCTCAGCTCCGCGTACATCATGGCCAAGGTGATCTCTTACGGTGGACCCAAGTATCTCAAGTAAGTAAATCTTTTAATAGTCGACATGTTTATAATTAATTCTTTAATACTTAGACACGCCGCCAAGGAGTGCCCGCCGCTGGCCATGGCCATTGCGCTGCAGATTAAGCACAAGACCTTCAAGGAGGACGCCAACATAATTGAGTTTTCCGTCATTGACATAGCCGCCGGCATTGGCTGGAACAGCGGCGTAGTCAAGTATCAGCTCAAGAACCTGGAGTGGATGCAGGGTACATATGGTGCACCTTATCCATGTAATTTAAATCCTCATAATTCCTTTCATCTAAACTCTAGTTAATGGCTATCCGAAGCGTTCGCCCATCAGTGTCAGCTTTTATGATCTGGGCTTTCGGATCAAGGCGCCGGGTGATTTCACGGAAGCGGAAATCGATGACGCCCTCGACACGCTGTACACACGGTCCGTTAAACAGGAGCGCACTCAGCTTATCCAGCTGCAGTATGTGGCCCATGGCCTGTCCGCCGTGGCCTACAGTTCGTGCGCGCAATGCTGCAGTGTTGATTTTCCGCAGGATCGCTGCACCCAGCTGAAGGGCATTGTGCGCAACTATTTCCGCAACGATTATCCACAGGATTTGGAACTGGAAATTGAGGTAGGTTCATGCAACACGGCTAGTTCCTGCTTTATGTAACTCTTGCTAATCCTTGCAGCCCAGCAACGTGCCGGATGCTCACATAATTGATGATGTGCATGCGCTCATCAACATGTATCCCGACAATACGTTCAGTGGACGGAACATAGCGCGCCTCTTTCACGGCATATCGAGTCCAAACTATCCGGCCGTCATGTGGGGCCGTTGCAAATATTGGCGCGCACATACTAAAGTCGACTTCAATCGCATCCTCAAATTGGCCAATATGGAGATTGTTAAGCGTCGCACGTGATAAATATGTTCCAATACCTTATTATATTATTGTTTACTTTTTTTAATTTTGTCTCTTACCAAATATTTATGTATTGTTCTGAGCTGGCATACAAAAAATTATGTTGACCTATTCAACTGCACATTTAAATCGCCCGCGTAACTGAATCATCAAGCGAACAGAGTTGCCATGTTGCAAAAGCAGAAAGGAATTGATTTTCATTACAATGAACGTTATGCCTACAGGCATTTACAAACCCTCACTATACCCTTTTTCTATTTCACGGAGACAATAATTTTGTATACCTATTTAATTATTTCTTAAGAAAAAAGCATTAAAGATAAGTATCGTCACTATCAATTATTCGTGCCATGCTGAACGATTACAGAAGCACGCAAGATGCGATAGTTTTTAGTCAGCACATCACTAGCCGGCAAAGTGTTGCTCGTGTGCTTTGTTTGCTGAATCAACAAAAATTGTACGAGTTAAAGTTATTTATATTTTGTATATATCAGGTAACATCTGTGTAAACTGGATATCTGCATCAATGAAGGATTGAATGCGGAAAGGAAATTGAATGCACAATCGCAACGCATACACTTGTGAATTGAGTTAAATTTCAGTGAAAATTTCGATCGACAAACTAACAAAATATATTATAGCACTTAATGCACGCGAATAAAATTGATAGCGCTTATCAATTGTCGCTACCCCTTTAATTGCTCAATAGACAATCGGTATTTGTGGTTGGAGCCAGAAATATTAAATTTGACTGCGTGGCTCTAAAGTGCGTCGTGTATGTGTGTGCGTGTGTTTGTGTGTGGGCGTAGCAGAAACTGAAGGCGTCGCGTGTCCAATTGGAGTAAATGTGGCCAATCGCGTGCATTTAACCAAATTATACGTGTCCTCTATTTCCAGTAACCAGTAGTAATATGTACAGTTACGGCTGCTTAGCGCTCCTGCTGCTCGCGGCAGCGACACTCGCCCAGGCCAGCGAGGATAACGAGTCCTGCTACTCATTTGCCGGTGGCTCAGTGTATCCCGCCGGCGAGAACAAGGGCGATCACCAATTGCAGTACACAAAGGCAGTCAGTAAGTGGCTGAAATTATGGCATAATAATATATACAAAACTGTTCGTACTGACTGACTTTTCCCTTTTCCTTGCAGTTTCCAAACCCGCGCCACCATTCGAGGCCACCGCTGTGGTCAACAAGGAGATTGTACAGCTCTCACTCTCGCAATATCTGGGCAAATACGTTGTGCTGCTCTTCTATCCGCTGGACTTGTAAGTTGCCCTCAACTTGGGCGATGCCTTCACTAATAGCTTACTGCTTTTTGCAGCACATTTGTGTGTCCCACGGAGATAATTGCCTTCTCCGATCGCATTGCCGAGTTCCGTAAGATCAAGACTGAGGTGATTGCTGCCAGCGTTGACTCGCACTTTACGCACTTGGCTTGGATCAATACGCCCCGGAAGGAGGGCGGCTTGGGCAATGTCAAGATACCCTTGCTCTCCGATTTGACGCATAAAATCAGCAAGGACTATGGTGTCTATCTGGAGGAGAGTGGTCATGCGCTCCGCGGTCTCTTTATTATTGATCAGCGTGGCGTGCTGCGGCAGATAACAATGAATGACCTACCCGTGGGTCGCTCCGTGGATGAGACATTACGTTTGGTGCAGGCCTTCCAGTACACTGATACGCATGGCGAGGTCTGCCCCGCCGGTTGGAAACCAGGCGCCGATACAGTGAGTATTTACTGATAATGCATTCGTTTAAACTTTTCTAATTGATATTTTCCTGCAGATTGTGCCCAATCCGGAGGAGAAAACAAAGTACTTTGCTAAAAACAATTGAACAATTACCTCCATAAATAACATTCCCAGCCCACCCAGTTTGGCTAGCAAAACATTACATTACCAATTCAAATCTTAGCAACAGAACTGAAAGAGTTACAATTATGTAGTATTCACATTTTTCAAATTTGCACGACCGCTTGTATATATGCAAAATTGAAATGATGAAGGTTCCAAGTGTGTAAAATGCAACGTTTTATTATACATGTATATAAACATCAAGTTCAACTCGAGTGTGAAAATATGTAATATATATAGTTAAAAGTTTGTAATCCTAAAAACAAAATGCTCCATCGACCTGCAGCCAATGGAGGAATCTTCTTAGGAGAATGGGAAAATGGAAATATTGAGAAACTGTCTCGAACACGTACTACACCCTGTTATTTTGTAGCTTCGGATAAACAGTTGCAGCGAAAGTTTGGTGAGTGGTTGATTAAGTACATTTATTTTTTGTTAGCGCTTAAGCAAAATTTAAACTACAAATTGAGTGTGACCATTCCCTTGCATTAATCGCAAAAAAAAGCTCCGCTCTGTACGCTCAATTCTTTTGACGGCTGGTCACTCTGTTTATGCGCAACGATGACATCTCGAACAGCTGTTAAAGTATCGATATTTTTGAAAAAATCAAAATAGCGGAGTAATACGTTTATCCAAATATTTACGCATGTGTGTGCATATGTATGTAGGAAGTATATTCTTGGACGGCCGCGACATAACAACGCCCTTCTTTTTTTTTTATATTCTCATTCCCTTTACAGATACAAGGCTATTGTAGAATAGACTCAATGCCTTATCAGATCGTCTATATTAATAATAAGCCTGCTTTAATATTAAGTTAAATTTTAGTGCCCGTTTCTTTTGCCCTTTTTTTTCTTTTTATTATTCAAAGTATCTTTTAGTTGTCTGTGGACATCATTTGATGAATTGTGTGTATATTTTGTTGTTGTTTATTATTGCAATCACTTAGTTAAATGTATTGTTATGTTGCATTTGATAAGTTGTTTAAATTGTGTGGTTTGCAGTCGTAAATTGCATCTTTATTACATAAATTTTATTTTGTTTTGGCGCGCTAAACGTAAAGCTTAAAATTTAAACATATTTGTTTGCTGGTTGTGTGTGTGTGTGTGTGTGTGTGTTGTTTGTTTGCATAAACAATGAAAACTTATATGAAATACTTAATAAAAAAGATCGCATGAAACAATGTGTGTGTGTGTGTTCGTGTGTGTGTGTGTGAGCGTTGGCCGTGTATTTGTGCTCCGGTGCGCATCCAGAGTTTAGTTCCACAAATCCAACTCTTATCTCAACGGCAGCCAAATTAGGAAACGTAAAATAAACTGAAAAGTTAAAGTTAAAGTTAAAGAAAAGGATAAAATCGTTTCGTGTCCCATGGACTCACCCAACTGATCGAAACAGAATTTGAGCCTGGTTTCTTTCTACTTGTTGTTGATGGACAAACGCTCGACGCTGGCGAGCAGCTCGTCAGCTGTCTGGGAGACGACTTGCTCCTGATCATCACTGGTGCTGAGATTCTGCAGGCGCTTCTCCAGCGCCGACAGATCCTCCAGCTCCTGCTGCTGCTTGACCATATAGCGTAATATGAGCGTGGTCAGCATGCACATATCCTCCAGAATGGTGGCTGTCTCGGGCGTGGGATGATCGTAACGATTGCGCAGTAGCCGCAACTTTGCCTCCGCCAGCTCCAAGGGCGACTTGCCGCTGCGATCGTACATATGAACACTGGCGCCGCCCTGCAGCAGCACACGCACAACCACATTGAAGTTATTGGAACTGGCCGATATGACTGCCAAGTGGAGCGGCGTATTGCCCAGCGAGTCGACCACATTCGGATTTGCGCCATATTTCAGCAGCTGCTGCACAATGGGTATATAGCCGCGACAGGCGGCCAAATGGAGCGGACTGCGATTGAACTCGTCGGCGGCATTTGGATTGCCGCCCGACTCCAGTATCCGATTGAGCAGCTCGATATTGCAGGTGGAAGCGGCGGTGCGCAGTTTGCGATTGTTTGACTCGGTTAATATGTTGTTGTAGCTGCAGTACATCAGACGCTTCATGCGTGGACGCATCTTGAAGCTCTTGCTGCTCGATGGCAGTGTGCTCGGATGTATCAGGCTCGGCAGATAGTCAACGTTAAGCGGTAATGGCGGTAGATGCGGTAGGGCGAAATGTTCCCGTTCCCCCGCTCTGTCTCTGCTCAGCAGGAATGTGTTCGCATTTGGATTCAGATTCGGCCATTCGCCGTGTGTATTGGGCGACGATGTTGGCGTTGGTGGCATCACTGGTGGCGGCGTTATCATAATACCCTTCGACACTGGCATTGTGGGCATGGACATGGTGGGCAGCTCTGTTCCTGCTTCTGTTTCTTGTGCCACTGGCGTTGGCAACTCTTTGCCCGTGTCCACACGGTCATTGGACATGGCCGTCGTGTGTGCGTTAGTTGCGTTCACCTGCTATTTGAAATGATTATTGCGTTGCGTTCGTCTGCACACACTACACAAATTTTTTTTTATCTTTTTCTTCACGCGCTTCTTACTTTTGTCTGTATTGTTTGTATTTTTCTCGATTTTTTTTCCTGTTTACATTTTGTGCGTCAGGCTGCCAACGCGTTGTGATTGGCGCTGCCAGCGCGTGCCACCCAGGTGGCAACGCTGCGCCAATTCGTGAATATCGCAAAAACATGAAAAGCTTTTTGTTTTTCTGCACTGACCGCGTATCGAATATTTATTTATTTTGTGTTGAAAGGTTTTCCACTATATCGGGAAATTTGCAGAATTTCATCCAAATCGTTTATAGATCCCAAATATAAATCTCTATATATTGCTTTGATTTATCGAAATTTCTTAAGTATATTTTGATAGCATGAAAAGCTGTTAAACTTTTAAACAAGACGTTTTTATTAATTATTTTTACCTGTACTAATTTATATAGGTATGCCATTGTACGGGTTACGCATTCATTGCATTTATTAGCAAAAATTAAAACGTCAATTGTTTTACATTTAAAACGTTTTATTCAAAATTCCTGCACATGTATTTCTATTAACTAACAAAGCGGCACGGAATGTTTAAAACATACAAATTACAATGAAATTGGCATAAAACGTGGAACATTCATTCAATAAATACGCATAAGAATAATACAGATTTAAGTAATGCAACGCCAGATACAAAATTTCTAAATTTCTTAACCATTAACATAATATTTCAAAGCGCCCCACGACATCAGATGGAATCTTATTTTGGGCTTCATTATAATTCAAACATTTTATTTGTTTAAATTTGGTAATATTCGGTGTGTTAATGGTTGGATGTGCGTCGCGTGTTGGTGATTTAGACCGCGGAAAGGGTTGCTTGGAAAATGTTGTCTAAAATATTAAAAGTATATACACATATGTGAAAAATGTAAACTCTAAAAGAGATTAGCTATATGGAGGAGCAAAGGACGCTGGGGCTGATGTGGTCGCGGTCTAAATCCGTCTTGCGCGCTATTTCAAGAAATTAATCATCTCAATTATTTTGTTACGATTGGTGTGCATGTAGGCCTTGGTGTGCCACAGCATATTGATAAGCTTTTGATCATCCTTCTCGTCCATGGCAATATCCTCGCTCAGCTGCGGATTGAAACGAAAATAGGGTATGCCAATGGTGCTGCACCAGGCGCGAGCGCGATCAACGACACGGCCATCCGAGCAGGTGGCTTGGTCCACAAGTAG
The DNA here is from genome assembly GCF_003285875.2 of Drosophila novamexicana. Lineage (NCBI taxonomy): Eukaryota > Metazoa > Arthropoda > Insecta > Diptera > Drosophilidae > Drosophila > Drosophila novamexicana. The sequence continues at coordinate 2,866,715 of NW_020824814.1, forward strand.
ATTACCTGCATGAGAAAAATACAAATTATAAATAATCTAAATAAAAACCATTTCACTTGAATGGATCGTTACCAATCGTAGAAATGCCGTAGGCCAATTTAGCGGTATCCCAGATACTTTCCGGCCGAAATACATCAATGTCCTTGAGTTCTGTGACGGGTATATGACCCGTGCCCAGCGAAACAACGACCGAGACGGGCACAGCCTCTGCTTCGCGTCCAGCACTGCGCAGCGCCATGTTATATTCGTGTATCTCAGTCATGGCATCCAGTGTGGGGTTATTGGCGATTAGCCCGCCGTCCAGGAAACGCCCAAATGCACGGAAATATGATGGTGCTGCTCCAGTTGCACGAGCGGCACGCCACACCAACTGATCCTCCGGCTGTGGCGGCGGTATGCGTCGATTGCCTAAGGTTGATAAATTAGAAAGCGGATTAGCACTGAACTGATGGAAAGAGATATCCTCGCCTGGCGCTTACTGATGGAAGTCACAATGCCCAGAATATCGCTGGCGCTGGTGTAATTGCGAAACAGGTGAAGATCAACGGGCTTGCGATCGGCCATAACGCCAGTGACCATAATTTTGGGATGCTTGATGTCAGTCATAACGTTAAACTCGCCGAGATTATCCTTGAGTATCGCCTCGAAGTACTCGCTATTGTACGGACGCGAGCCCACGAAACACTGCTCCTTCATGCGCAGATAGAGACCCATGCACTGGCGCATGGTCTTGCCACAGCCCAGACCCAGGGCCAAGATGCCGCCAGTGCTGGTGCCGGCGATCCAGTCGAACATGTGTATGATGGGCGTGCGCGATAGTTTCTCAATCTCGAGCAGCATTTGTACGAGCACCAGGCCGCGAATGCCACCGCCGTCCAGGCAGAGCAGACGACCCCGGCCGTATGGCTTGTCACCCACCTCGGCGGCAATGGGTGATGTTGGCGACGGCAGCTGTTCCGGGCTAGCGACACCCGGTGTAGATGCTGCACTGCTGGATGAGTTAACCTTTTTGCCCTCATCCGCATTCACTTTGGTGGTAAACATGCCCAGGAGTGCGTCCATTATGCCCTGGCCCTTTTGCTCCTTCTCCGTATCAACCACGACGGGAACTCTGTGTAGCAAAGATATATTCGTAATACTCCAGGACAAAGCTGTGGGCGTACTTACTGTGGTGGCTGCAGCTGCTTTTCCATGATGCCATTGGCTGCTGCGCCCAGAAAACCACCAACCATTTGGCGACTGGTGGTTGCCAGCATGTTTTCAATGTGCTCGCGCTTCTCCACCGACTCGGGCGGCTCTGGCGGTATGCCATTGTAGCTGCCCTTGGCATTGCAGCCCGGCGGACACTTCGAATTGGCTTCGGAGCAGCGTTTGGCACCAACCGAGTGCAATATGTAGAGTATTTCGTCCTCCTTGTTGCCGCTGGCATCATTGCCAACCATATGACGCGGCGTTTTGCCAGCTGTATTCTTCAGATTGATGTCGCAGCCAAAGACCACCAGACACTGGACAATCGGCACCAGCTTCTTCTCGATGGCAATGTGCAGAGCGGCATTGCCCTCATTGTCCAGCACATCGATGTCGGCATCGTGTGCGAGCAGCGTGACCACGCACTCGAAACGATTGCGCGCCACCATAACGTGCAATGCGGTGCGTCCATCGAAATTGGTCGCGTTCACATCGCAGCCCTCCATGATGAGGGCGTGCAGTGTCTCGCGGGAGGAGCACCAATGAAGTGGCGTGCCGCCATATTTCATGTCCTGCGTGTAGAGCTTGCTGGCGTTGGTGCGTAGGAAGGAGGCCACCGATGTGGGCGTTGATGTTTTGTACAATTTGCTTATATTCTTGGCATTCAGATTGACATCGGCGCCGGCGAGCAGCAGAGCCTTAACATTCTCCGGCTTGTCCGTCACGCAGGCCAAGTGCAGCGGCGTATATCCATCCGAGTTGAGATGATTCAGATTCACGGTGCTGTTCTCGGTGAGCAGCTGCAGCGGAAGAGTTACATTGAGAGTTGAGTTAACCAGGCTAACTTGGAGCACGACTCACATTGATGATATCTTTTGTAGTGCTGGCGGCATAGTGGAACACCGAGTTGCTGTTTATGTCCAGATGCTCGATTTTGCTCAGCGGCAGCAGCAGCTTCACCATTTCAATATTCCCCTGCTTAATGGCCAGCTGAAAGGGCGACATGAGCGTTGTATGATCGGCCACATCGACGCACTGCAGCACTTTGGGATTGTTAATGTACTCGATCAGATTGAAGTAGGCAACCAAATGGGCCAGCGTCCACGATGGATTCTCCGAGAGCGCATCGCAAACTTTTTGCAAGCCATTCACATTGTAATACTGCAAATCGAGAAGGATTTAATACAAGGGAAGATTTTTGTTAAGGCAGCTAATTTACCTCCTTGACAATGCCCACAAAGACGGGCAGGCGTTGCATGAAGGTGTTGAACTTCTCCTCGGCCTCCTGCTGCAACGGCGAACGGTACAAGCTGAAGGAGCTGGTGTTCGAGTCGGAGGTGGGTCGCTGCAGCACGATCTCGTAAACGGCGCGCTTATCGTTGCTGTTGTAGGGCGGCGCAAACAGAACCATGGCATCATCCCGAGCCATAACCTGCAGCGTGCCCAGGGATTCGCTCTTGATTTCCACGACTTTGTTCGGCGGATTATCGCCGCCCAGCAGGCGCTGCAGTACTACAAAGAGACAGATATTTAGTGAGGGTACTGTGAAGTCTAACTAAAGACGCAACACTTGGGCTAGCTACGGGACATACGAACAACAACAAAAACTACACCAACAACAACAACAATGAACATGGAACATTTATAGGCAATACCAAAGCCGGAGGCTAGCGCTCCAAAGGCCATCCAAGACATGGCTTCCGTATATACTGTTTGATGTTGATGCGAATTTGAACTTTGGAATCTTGATTATGATGTATGGATGTGGAGGTCAAAAATGTCAGTGCGATTTGAGATTTGAGTGTGTAAGCGATGAACCTACAGGAAATAAATGTATAGCAATGTCAATTGTTAGTTTGGTATGCGCCCAATTACGTGGAAGGTGTTCTCTAAATTACTGCGACTCAGACAAGAGGCAGAGAGAGAGAGAGGGAGAGCGCGGGAGACGACGGTGAAATGCAGTCGACAAATCAATAACAACATCCGATTCTCTACACAAAGCGCTGGCAATAACAGTTGCATAAATCTGTAAGGCGAAGCTCAGATACCCTGCAAAAAAATGCCATTAGCATAAGAACTAGAGCTGAGCGCGTGCTCCGTTTACCCCTTTAGTGCGTGACTTGTTCGTGTTTTCGTTTGAGTCCCCAACACGCACGATTTGCCCACTAATAACACAAATTTGCGAACTATAGAAAAAAGCTAATCATTTATAATTTAATTAAGTTTTGCTCCTGAATGCTTATTTAAACAATTTTAACTTTAATTGTTCAAATAGGAAAAGCTCAAAAGGTTCTTTGAATAGTTCCGAACAGTGACTCACGCGCCCATCTCTAAGTCGAACACTGCATAACTGTTGTTTCTTTTTGCGGATTTAGGAATGTCGCAATTGGCTTATTAAAGCCGCGATGACACACGCCTGGGACAGGGTATAAATGCGCCCTCATCAGCGTCTCAGCGATTCAACCGTGACTCAACTAGATCGACAGATTATATGCTTTGTGCTGTGCATGAAATTCATGTGCGATTCTAATATGCAAAGAATTTGCTGACATATTTTTTCCATTCGTTTAACTAGATTTGCATTTTAATGCCACTTTCTTTCTGTTCTTTCCCTGTTTCACTTGTTTCGTTTGTTAGTTAATCAATATAGGCTTTTACTATTATCTACATTTTTCTTCTTCTTCTGATTGTGCGTGTGTATGTAGTCTGGGTCAGTTATTCTTGTTGTCAAGTTCAATGTTGCACAATTGAGTTGCAAAAAAAAAAGAAAGTAGCAAAAATACATGTAGCTTCAATGTACAGCTAACCATTAAACATTTCGCCGTCGTTTGTTCAACGCCAAATATGTTTTAAGCACTTTTTCAAAATCACTTTTAATTTGTACTTTTCTTTTTCCTGCTGCTTAAAGTTACTACGAGCCCTCCGGCAAGACGAATCACTTTTAATAACAAGTTCGTTCCTGTGCGATTCGTTCTATTGATTCGCTGGTTCATTTGAGGCTCATAGCAGCGAGCAACGAACTCATATTTCTTTAAACTGTTATAAAGGCGAAAACTGTTAATAACAGAAAATACATGCTACAATAACTATTCTGTAAAGTCAAAATATACGTTATTGAACTGCTTTCAGCTGCTAAAATAACACAATATGTCGTCTATCGATTCGATATCGATGTAAACTGCAAAAGCCTGTGACTCTCAAACTGCACAATTTCAAATCTTTGGCGGTTAAATATGTTGGCATAACGATTTCAGTTCAAAATACAACATTTATGTATTTACCTATGTTTATGGATAAACATAAATATAGAAATTGCATTTCTTGACATCCTGTAATTTTAACAACAATTCAACTCTTTCGTTCGTTTTATCTCTAAGTACTGTAAATAAACACATTTATATAATTGATTGCCGCAAAGAGATTTCGAATCTTAAATATATATTATTTTATCAGTTTCAATATTAATTGCGATCGCCGAAAATATACACACGTTTGATTAAAAGGTCTGCAAGTTTTTTTGTGCCGTGGCGTGTTCCGTATCGCAGATAGCGTCCATTTTGAGATATTCCCGGCCTATAAAAGCACGAGCTCTCGGGACATGCGACATCAGTTTACTGAAGTTTAATCATGAAGGCTTTCATTGTTTTGGTTGCTTTGGCTTTTGCCGCCCCCGCTCTCGGTCGCACCATGGACCGTTGCTCCCTGGCCCGCGAGATGTCCAACCTGGGCGTTCCTCGTGACCAGCTGAACAAGTGGACCTGCATTGCCGAGCACGAGAGCTCCTACCGCACCGGTGTGGTCGGTCCTGAGAACTACAACGGCTCCAACGACTACGGCATCTTCCAGATCAACAACTATTACTGGTGCCAGCCTGCCAATGGACGCTTCTCGTACAACGAGTGCGCCTTGAGCTGCAACGCCCTGTTGACCGACGACATCACCAACTCCGTCCGTTGCGCCCAGAAGATCCAGCGCCAGCAGGGCTGGACCGCCTGGTCCACCTGGAAGTACTGCAACGGTGCTCTGCCCTCCATCAACGACTGCTTCTAAGTTCGACTCTTAACTCTAATAAATGAATGCTTAAACTAATTATTGTGATGCTCTCTTTCTTTCTGCCAATATCTCTCACTCTCTCTTGGTCTTTTTATCTACCTTCTTCTTGATATTCACCCTCTTTCCTCTCTCAAACCTCATATGCATTCATGAGAATCGCATAGAGAGGCTAAATTATACAAGGTTCAATTCTAAAGCCGCATATGTATTCGTGAGAATCGCATAGAGAGGCTGAATTATACAAGATTCAATTCTAAAGCCTCATATGCATTCATGAGAATCGCATAGAGAGGCTGAATTATAAATGATTAAATTTTTAGCTGTTATCCTTGCAGCAAAAAAAACTTTTTTTGTTTTGTCTACTAAAGTATTTATTGTTCGTTTGCAAAATATAAATATTGATAGTTGATATTATAAAAGTAAAAAATGTTTTAGCTGGAAATGAGCTAATTCCAACTGACTTAAGACTAAGGGACCCGATTGAAGCTGCCACCGAATCTACGCTACGAAATACTAAATATTATTTATGATAATAAAAATTGCATAATATTAAAAAAATTAATATATATTCGTAAGCTTAAGGGTGGAGTTTGTATTGCACAGGAGCTGGCATAGCTCTGGTGCCTCAGTACAAGCCCGAGGGCAGGTCCGTCACCTTGGAGCCCTGCGTATAGGAGCGCGTGCGTGCGGATATGTTGCCATTGAGCTGGCCGGAGCCGGGATAGTCGTGCATGCGCATGACCGGATTGCTGCTGAAATAGATCTGTTGATTGCTGCGGGATTTCTCCCGCACGATGGCCGCATCGACGTGGCCGCCATCGTGAGAGCCGGAGGCAAAGGCCGCCTCAAGGCGTTCCACATTCTTGGTCACGCGTCGCGCCTGCAGCGCAGCCGTGAGATCTGGCTTTGGATACTTTTGGGGCGTGTTCATGCCGGTCATAAAGAAGACCCCGTTAAAGTGTTGGGCGGGCGGCGTCGGCGGAGCCGGTGCTGGCGCCTTGCCGGCCTCCTGGCTGCTGTTCCTCAGGGCCAGTATGGTCGGATCGTGCTCATCGTGTCGCGCATTCATAATCACGTCGAGCAGCTCCCGATTGGTGCTCGCATTGTACGCCGTCGCGGTGGCATTCGCCTCCGCCTCGGGCATATCCGATGAGGGCTGGTCCAGCGTGTAGTTCACATGCGTATCCGTGTGCGTCGCCTCGTAGTCCACCTCGTCGAAGAAGGTCTGCATGGCGGCCAGTCGCTCCACGGCCGCCGAGTCGCCCGGCATCAGCATGCCGTATTGGGAGTTCTCTTGGTCGGAGCAGTCGGTGCGCGGCACCAGATGCGCCAAGGATCGGGATTTCCGTGGCGGCTGCGGCACAATGTTCACCGGCACGATGTCCTGCTCCTGTTCCAGCAGACGTGGATGTGTATGCTGCTTGGCTGTCGCGGCCTGGCGCGAGATCTGTTTCTCCGCCTCGCTGACTATGTTGTCCAGCTCCTCGATGACGTCCTCGATGGTGGCTGCATCGTCATCCTCGTCCTTGTCCTCCCCGCGCTTCGTCTTGCGCTTGGACTTGGTGGGCAGCACCAGGATGGGCACTGGACTGAGCGAGGCGCCCGTCTCGGAGCTACTGATGCCCTCATCCTCGTGTTCCGAGCAGCTCTGTTTGCTGCCCGTCGCCGCACCCGCTGCCGTCGTCTTTGAGTTGGGCGGCACCTGACGCGGCAGGGCGACGGGCTGATGCGCCTCCACGGGCTTGAAATTGGACTCCTGTGCGCCCTGCAGCCGGAAGATCTCTCGCTGCAGCTCCGCGCAGCGCTCCTGCAGGCGTCGCTCCATGGACGTGAGCACCGTCTTCTCCTCATGCAGTATTTGGACACGTCGCTCCAGGATGACCATTTGGCTGCGCACACGATCCGCGTCGCGTGCCTGGGCCAGCATCTTGTCCACATCGATGTGCAGCTCGTTGAAGCGCTTGATCTCGGCGCGCAGCGCGTCCAGCCAGGGCGAGGACGAGGATATGGTACGGGCCAGCGTGCCCGTTTCCAGTCCAGCCTGGCACAGCTCCGCCTGGATATACAGACGCTGCTGCAGGCTGACGGCGCTCTCGATGAACGTGTTGAGGAATCTGCAAGGGATTAGCGTACGTTGAGCAGCTGCTGCCAGGTGATGGATGGGCTTCCCCCACTTGCTACTCACTTGATACCGGCGCATTGCAGCTCGCCGGAGCCGCCGCCGCTGTTGAGGATGCCGATGAGCAGCCGGAAGCGTACCGGTTCGCTGCAGCGCAGCCGCAGCGTGGACATGGCCTCCGAGACGGCCGTGTGGCCGGCGGCGCTGATCTTCTGACCTCCATTGCCCTGGCCAAATGGCTGGCGATCGCAGGCGGCGGCGAGCAGCTGCAGCGCCAGGATCCGTCCGCGTATGCCCTGACCCGTCGCCGAGGAGGCCAACGGCATCAGACCGACCGGTGTGTTGCCTAAACGGGCTATGGCATCCAGAGAGCGGGAACAGCAAATGCTCAGGCATTGTCTGCGGGCGAGAGAATTAGCAAGCAGCAGCAGGAGGATTCAGGATCTACTCACAGGCAGGAGAGCTCGTCGAGCAGCGCACGGCGCTGATAGCTCTGCGGATTGCGTGACATGGCCAGGGAATTGGTGGCCGTCGCCAGCGGAGCGGGCGCATTGCTCGCCTGCGCCATTTGGATGGCGCGCAGCACCTCCAGCAGATGGCTAATGCCATCCGAGGGCGTGGCCACGAATTCCTGCACGAAGCTGTAAATGGAAAATGGGAAATGGAAAGGGTAAGAGGAAGACGACTTCGGCTCCATATATACCTGGGAAAGGACACCCTCAGATCGGCGCGCAGCTTGGTCAGCAGATCGGTTATGGAGCCAAATTGACGCAGGGACATCTCGCTGTCGCTCTCCGGCGGCGCCGGAATGGGGCTTCTGTGTGGATCAGAGGGCGCATTTAAGTCGAGTGGATGCATCAGACCAGGACACACACTTACTTGTAGCCGGAGTGCTTGGCCGGCAGCGTGGCGGCTTTGTAGGCATCCTCCTTGGCATGGCCATTGATGTTGACATCGTAGATGGACTGCACCTTGGCGGAGCCGCTGCCTTTGGTAAACTTGCGCAGGGAGAGCACATAATCCTCGGCATTGTAAACGGGCGGACGTTGATTCTCCTTGCTGTAAACGGGCGCCTGCGGCCAGCTCTGCTCCGAGCCGGCCATCTTATACGAAGCCAGCGAACCGCTCAAGCTGCTGGCGCCGCACTTGACACTGGCGGAAGCCGCAGCTGGAGCGGCAGCAGGAGCAGCTGCAGCAGCATTGTGTGGCGGCAATTTGGGCGAGGTTTCGCAGACGCTGGGCGCCATCTGCGTTTGGTGTCGCTGCAGCGTGGAGCTGTCACTGGAATAGGAGAAAATAAAACGTGAGTCGTTAAATAAATTGACTCGAAATTTGCATTCAAAATAAACTGGCATCTGGCCTGTGCGTCCGCGTCCGCACGTAACGCACCGGAAAAACAAGACATTCAGTTTATTAAGCATTTTCTGGCTCCAACTGAGTTATTTCTATATATATTTTTATTAGCCAGTTGCTGTCAATGACACCCGGCGACGGGCCTGTGGGCTGCGGCCGCTTCCTTCGGCGTCTGTCAACTGATTAACGCGCCAGATGGAAACGTCGCATCTCGCCAACGGTCGCTGATTTGTTACTCAATTTGGGTTTTCTTTTTATTTATTTATTTATTTTCTTGTGCGTTAGCGAAAATCTTGTCGAAAAAAAATTAACATGTCAATAGACGAATCGGAATCAAAAGGCGCACACTTTCACTGTTGCCAGACGCGCAGATAAACGGGAGAGCGTGAGCGGGAGAGCGAGAGAGATTCAAGACTGAATGCAGCGTTAACTGTAAATGCGCTCTAACGGTTACTTCTGTCAATGCGCGTCGCCATATGCAAATGAGCTGAAATTATGACGTGCTTCAACAACATTTCATTTTATTTATCAATCAAACGCATCAGTCACGTCGCTGCATGCCATTCGAGTGTCTTCGTCTTCTTCTTCTGCTGCTGCTTCGAGTTCTTGGTTCTTTGGACAGGTGTGCCCGCGTCCGCACGCACACCTCGGCATGTGCGGGAGGTCTATGTCCACGGGTAATTGTTAATGATTAAAGCAGCAAAGAGTTAGCGATATGTTTGGCTGCAATACGCCGGCATTTCCCACAGCGCGTACAGCTTTCAAGGCCCCAAAAGAAAAAGTGTCGAAAGATCGGAGTAAAATCAAAAAAACACGAAAATTGAAAACGAGCGAGCCGCGTTGAATTTGCATAAATCAATTTGAAAAAAGAAAATAAAAACAAAATTGAGATCAGGAGGCGCAGAGCATGACAAGATGACGGACGGGCACTCCAAACAGCAGCAGCAGCAGCAGCAGCCGCAGCCGCAGTCGCCGTCGCAGTCGATGCAGCGTGTAGATAAGAGCGCCTAATGGAAATGCATTTAAAGGCGAGGTAAGTGTGTACACATCAAATTAAGCTATGAGTCTGAAATATTAATGCGCAGCCAGCTGAACGCACAATTGAGAGCATTTCGTGTTGCCAGATAGTCTGTCAACTGTCAATTGATTCAAAAAGTGAATTTTTGCAATTGGCGCATGCAGTTATAAAACTGTATTAATCGCTTTTGATTAAAGTTACTTTTATTTTATTTATTTGTTGCACCGCATTAATCAAAGCCTTGTCTTATCAGCATAAACAAAGTTTGCTTTGTTCTAGAAACTTTATGAAAGACAACAAATTGCAAACAACAACAAAAATTAATTAATCAAAAATTGTATAAGCAGCGACATGGACGACTGTCAAATACCCTGTTGTCTTAAAGGAGGCTTAAAACTAATAAATATGTAGATAAATGGGTAGATAAACATAAACATAAACATATTAATATTTATATTTATATTTATGTTATGTGTATGCTAGATTATTTATTTCATCTTTCTATTGCGCAGCATATAATATTCGGCATAATTTTTGAATGCATTAATCAATATTGTTTGAGCTACTCAAGTGTGCCGTTTTGAAGTGTTACCTGTGTTTAGTTATTTTTTTTTTTTATCAATGAACAGCCTGAGACTATATACTATATAAAGCAGGATTGCGCCATATGTTGAAGTGTTCCATGTGACGTAAATACGCCAACTTGTCGAAATCTCTTGTTAATGATCTAATAATTCCACAAGATCATGTGTAAACTTGTTGTTTTTTCTTTCAACATTGTTCACAAAGGTTCATTGCATTAGTTAGAGAAAGGTAAAGGCCTCATTGGGCCTGATTAGCATAATTGTTGTTATGTCTACAATGGGCCAGGGCTTGAGATTCGTGAGGTCTCATTTTATTTGATTTCTGCTGGGCAACTTAGAAAGGGCCTCTAACCGCCTGTCAATGCCCATGATATCTGATGTGAGTTTTTTTTTCATTTTTTAAATATTTGCAAGAGTCATGGCATACTTTACTTGATAAGGCGTGTGTGTGTGTGTGTTTTGTCAAAAACTAAGATCTTTGAGTTTTTTTTTTTTGGAATTTTAAACGGCGGCGCGTGCACAAGTCAAGTGAAGTCAAGTAGCTAAGAAACTGACAAAAAAAAAAAAAAACAAGATAAAATTAAATAGATTTTATAGCACGTCTGACTCGACGATCGGACATTAAACTTGTAAAAGCTGGGAATTTGGCCAACGAGCTGCACGTGAAAGAAAAACTCAATTGCAATTTCAGATTCAAATAACTCAAATGCCGCACAATGAATAAATAACTACAACAAAACATGCAACCTCACAGATTGCGTGAACAAAGCCCCGCCGAACCCAAAACCCCCAGCCAATCCCCTTCAAACCCCCTCCAGTCCCCACCAAACCCCACCGAGCCAAGTCGAGTCAAGACAATGCCATCTGGCTAAATATTTGGAATTAGTTACGTCGAAAAGATAATTGTGGCTGCCAACATGCGTGCGAGGTCATGATTCGAGTATGAATATGAATGTGAATATAAGTATGAGTATGAGCATGAGTATGAGTAGGAGTACTCGTATGGTTGGCTGCGCAAATGGTGCTTATCTGTAATTCGCATAGATAACAGGAAATTTGGAAACTTCTTCCTTAACTTATCTAGCCCAATGCAAATCAGATATATAAATATATATTTTTTATTTATTTATATTATATTTAAGTTGTTGTGATTAGATTAGTGAGACCCTATATCATTGTTAGTTGGAGACGGCTTCAACATGCAAAGATCTTATGCTGATTGGGCTTATTGTCCAATAATTGTTTAATTTTAAGACAATTAAGCAAATTTGTGCACAATAAGCTCAAGGGTATTTCAAATAAATAAAATTAATCTACATATTAAGTATGCAAACTGGTTTCTTTAGGCTTAAGCTTAAAGTTTGGATAAGTTTGATAGATATGAAGTTACAGAATGTGGCAAGCCAGGGCTCGAGCTCAAGCCTAGACTTATTCGAGTCGAAAACTAGGCTCACGAATTGAACTTTTTCTTTTTATTCTTTGTTAAGTCTAGATTATTTTGTCTAATGGCATTGGTTAGCCAGGTCTACAGGTCTGTTTAAGCCTACTTCTTCTTTGCCTCCTTAGCAGGTTCGCTGCCGGAACTTTAGGGTGGTTGAACTGAGCTCTAAGGGAAGTCGTTGGTTCGAACTATTAAAAAGTAGCTGCAATGTCGGCAGCCTTGGTATAAAGTTTAATTTAATACAAATTGTTGACATACGCTGACTTTTAAAGGGGGGTCCCTTTTGAACTTCATGCTGGTTCGAACTCCAGTTCAACTTCTCACAATCTTCGAATGTTATATATGCTATATATGCTGCTATAGATTGATTATTCTGTTAAATAGCAGACTGACAATATATTTATCTGAAGTATTAGCTCACGTATTACACCTGATATTATCTAGAATCTATGAGAGATAAGATACATTTGTAGCTGCAAGCGCAACGCCTTTTAAGTTGGCCCCGTTTGACTAATGACTCGTAATGCATTGTGAGTGTGTGATTCATCGGCTAAGTTAATATGAACTTCTTATCGCCCGTATTTACATTGGATTTGTTGGCAAATATCATAATTAACTTATTTGTACCCACATCTTTGTAAGAATCGTTTGATTATTTGCCCAATTGGTTCCGACTATAAATACTGCAATCAACGCTGGCTGCAAGCAACAGTCGCAACTGGCAACTGGCAACTTGCACTGCAAGATGGGATCTTTCATTGTTGTTCTACTGGTGGCTCTGGCCTGGGCTGGGCCGGCTTTGGGTCGCACCATGGACCGCTGCTCGCTGGCCCGCGAGATGGCCAAGCTGGGCGTGCCGCGGGATCAGCTGAACAAGTGGACCTGCATTGCGGAGCACGAGAGCTCCTATCGCACCGGCGTGGTGGGTCCATCCAACTCGGATGGCTCCAATGACTACGGCATCTTCCAGATCAACGATCGCTATTGGTGCCAGCCGCCCAATGGCAAGAAGTCGAGCAACGGCTGCGGCGTCAGCTGCAAGGCTCTGCTCACGGATGATATCACCAGGTCGGTCAGGTGCGCTCAGAAGGTGCTCAGCCAGCAGGGCTGGCAGGCCTGGTCCACCTGGAAGTACTGCAGCGGCAAGCTGCCCAGCATTGATCCCTGCTTCAAATAAGATCTAGGATTTGTGCCATAAATAAAGCATGGCAAGCTCTGGGCTTGTATAATAGACTTTTCACTTGCTTTATTGACCAATATTTTGTGCAGTACAGTGATCATTCGATTAATGAACTCATTATATGGCGTTGGCTCTTTGAGAAATTGTCCCCGCTCTGGTTAGACGCGCCTTTTTGGCCGCGTGGCGAAAAGTGAAATTTTATATAATGGCCCACACATAACCGAGTCATTATGACAGTTTTACCTGGCCAAAACGAACGCTATCTATGAGAAATTATTGCAAAATGGCAAACGATCAACTGACGTCCAACCAGCGACAGCTACATTGGGCATGGCTAGAGTCCGAGTCGAAGACGGAGTCCAAGTCCGAGTCGGCGACGGAGACGGACTGTCGCTGGTAATGGCTGTAAAACAAGTTAATTTAATTTCCAATCGTAAAACAAATTACGTATGAAAGCATGCCGTTATCGCAGCACTTATCTAGAGAGAGAGGGAGAGCGAGAGACTCTGAGAAGAAAGAGAGAGAAGCAGAGAGAAGCGAGCAACAATTGAATGCAGACAGAAGCCAACGACTTCGAGCTTCACATATCCACTTCGATTTCGTCAGATCATAAAAAAGAGAAGAAGCAGAAGAATAGAAGACTTGAGGAAACACTCTAGCTGCCTCTATACAGGCGCACAATACATACACGCAAACACACACACATGCGCTTCTTCTTGCCTTACACCCGCTTTACAGGGAAATCGTCCTCAAGTAACTTCGTTGTTTATAGACCGATCTTTTAGATACTTTCAGAGACTATACAATACGCTAAAATACATGTATATACCAAAGCGCAAAGCTTTATCTTTGATAGATAGAAGAAATAGGGAAGGTCTCTATAAAATCTATATGATCTACCTATGTCTATATAGGATGATCAGTGTATACTATAAGATCTTCTAAATACCAGTATGGGGTGCATGTAGGTTTTATAAATGACTAATGAGCCAGATCTCAAAATATGTATCTATCGATATTATGGACTATAGGATGTCAATGTATCGAAATAAGATGATATGCTTATTCCGCTTGTGTTATATAAGATTATATATTTACGCACTGCCCAAACCGTAAGAGTTAGGAATCGGAAATTTCCACTATAGTTAGCTTATGTGATGTAGCTGCACGTTACGACGGGGTTTCGGAGCAATTTCACCCGCATGTGTGGAAAATTCGCGAAAAACGCGTGTATGAAACTTTTTTGTTGACGGTGCATTCGGTTTCTAAATCATTTTTAAAGATCTTACAGAGAATTTATTTATATTATATATCAATTTTAAATTCGCTAATAATATATATATATTTGGAATGATATATATATATATATATATTTGAATGATCCTAACTATCGCCTGATTACTTCTCATTCAAAATTTCAACAAGCTACAAGACTGAGCAAATTTAAGACTCAACTCTCTAACTGCATGTCAAGACAGACATGCCACAAAGCCAATATGCTCTTTTCACTTTTTGAGCAAGTATGAAACAAAAAACAATTTTAATGCAATTACGTGTAAGGCGTCTGCCCAATGTAGGTCTATTTGTATTACCATATCTGTCTAATCGCCTGAGATCGACTTGGCCATATTCAGTTTACTTTAGGCCTTGTCATCGTCAGCGTCTCTGTTGTTGTTTTGATTGTTATTGTTGTTGCACATTTTTCAATCCACAAAAGCAGTGAAAATGTTAAACAACTCAACAGACAGACAGAAAGACAGACAGACAGACAGAGAGACATCCATATTGTATCAATTTGTATCAAATTCTCAAGGGTCTTCGATGGAGTTGAATGACTTTATATAAGCTGCCTTCTTTTTTTTTATTTGTCTTTCAATTTTGTCAACAAAACGAACAGCTACTGTATTTTAGCCGGTTTCCGCTCAAATTACCAAATCTAGCCCGAAGAACTTCTTATTTTACATTAGACGAGCGTATTTATTTCAAGGCGGCATTTTTTATTTGTCTAGCTGACATTTCCGACTCCAAACAAAGTGCAAAATAGTCTGTTAAAGTTCTGTATATGGCATATCAGAGTCCATATACAATGATGGCCAAAAGAAACATAAATTATATTTCCTTCCATTTGTGCTTTATTATCTGACCAGACATTGGTTAAAATCAAAGAAATATGTTTATAATAAAGTTTAAAATCTTGCCATAGCTTATAATCTTGCTATTTTATGTAAAGATAAATATATATAGATATATAAATAGATATAGATATAGAAATAGGTATGAATATATATAGTTTTAGATATCGATATGAATCCATTAAAAATGGGTATAAGGGTTTATTGTATTTGTGTAAAATGCAAATGTATGTAACAGGCAGAAGGAAGCATCTCCGACCCCATAAAGTATATATATTCTAGATCAGCACCAATAGCCGAGTCGATCTAGCCATGTCCGTCTGTCTGTCCGTCCGTCCGTATGTATGAACGCAAGGATCTCAGAACCTATAAGAGCTAGAGCCTTGAATGTAGGTGCTCCTAGTTCCCGCGCAGATCGAGTTTGTTTCCGATAATCGATAACTTACTCCGTTATCGATATCGATATCCTGTTTTTTGGGCAATTTTGGTAAATAATAAGAGCTAGAGTTACCAAACTTGACATATAGCTTCTAAAATAGAATATGCATTTGATGCATTTGATGTTGGAAGAAGAGGGTTCAGGGTATCCCCTAGTCGGGAGCTCCCGACTGAAACCTCTTACTTGTTAATAAGTAAAAATAGAACTTAATATTTTGTGCATTTGAGGCATGACAATAGATAGAAGGGACAATTTTGTGCGAAGCTTCTTTTTCCATAAGTTTTTGCAAATACTTAAAAGAAATTGAAAAAATTGATGTTGCTGCAAAGAATGCCTTGTTTTTGTATCAGTGTATCAGTATGAATGTCATTTCAGATAGTTGGACACGACATCTGAGGCTTTTCTCAGACCGACATTAAGTCGCAGGTGATGAATTACCTGTTCTCTTCCGTCAACTTTCGCGCATACGTAATCCGCATTTAATCATGCGGCTATAAGAGGGTTCTCTCTGCCATCTTAGCTGGCCACAACAAATTTATCATCGCCTTTTTTTCATCTCTCGGACAGCTAGAGCTCATAAAAGTGGAGTTTCTCCTCGTGCTAAGCCGACACCTTGCCAAATTGTTTTTAGTTGTTACACAAAAAAAAACAAAAAAAAAATACGAAAGAAAACAAATGAAATAAGCGCCATTTGTAGAGAGACTCTTGCCCCTTTTGGGCCCGCTTTTAAGTGGTTTTTCTTTGATGCTGTCAGAGATACGAAGACATGAAATGTTCTCATGCCAGTTCCATTTCTTTAGCCCATTTGCATTTGTGAATGTTGTACATTTTACCCACACACCGTCGACTAACAAATGAGATAAAACTATTAACAGAATTTAGCAACAACAATGATAGAGAAATGTGGCCACTTTTCAGTTGTCAAAAGTCGTCTTGCAGTCGCAGACTTTTCTCAGATTTTCCCAAGAGCTGTCAGCGGTCCGTCTTGTCCCTCTTGAATTGTGTTTGGGATCCCATCCGGACAGCTTTTTGATAGTCGACTGTCATGCCTGACAGCCTCTGTGCTTGACTCTAAATTAAAACCAGCTGGAAAGTGCGTGCCGCAGCCAGACGAAGCTCAAATACCCTCTCCAGCAAATAGGCATACTCTACTCGAGTGCCAAATCAATAGATTTGTTCCACTTTCTTGCCAGATAGACTATCTAATTTTGTTGATTTGATATTGTCTGCGATTAGACTAAGAGCCCTTGACTGGCCAATTATTGACTACACTGAGCGAAGGATCTTACAAAATGTTAAACCAAACCCAAACACTTAAGACTATTTCCTATGCATGGCATATATTTGCCAGAAGCCAAAATATAAATAATAATAATATAATAAATATAGACAGAAATATAAACAGAATATTTACTTTCAACATGTTCAAATCTGTAGAGTGTGCTATTTTGAAATTTATTTATCTTGATTTAAGATTTGAAAAATATTGTTGTAAGATCTAAACTTGTTGAGCTTCAAACCCAAGTTTCGAGTTCGTGCTCATTTTTGGTAGATCGAAAGTTTAACTTGTTTTAAGTTAAATCTCTCTTAATTTAGGGTTTTATTTTCGTGCTTTCGTACTCTTGAGTGATAATTAACTCTCTTAAACTAAGATTTTGTTGTACATACGATTTTTTTAAGCTCATTTTCAGTACTTTTCGTACTTATGTAGAAGACTTATGTCTCTTAAGTTGAGATTTTCTGTGCTTAAGAATTTTTAAAGCTTACTTTCAGTTTTTTTTCAATCTTAAATTTAAATCGAGCGCATTTCAACTTTATTTAAGTTCTCTTATTCTCTCTATGCGCGCTGTGAAAAACATTTAAATGGGCTATAAAATCGATCTAGTTTTTAAAGGGATAGTTCATACTGTAAAAGATCGTAGATCAGATGCTAAAAATGTTGTATTTTTCCAAAAATTGAATATCTGTATCTTATCTCTGGCGCCACGATAGGGTGTAGAGGTTGAGTAAAAGAAAAACAACAATTTTCCAGCGTCCATTATGATTTTCACCGCGATTTGTTAACGACAGATTGCGCCTGCTGTGTGAGCCAGGCCCGCGCCCGAGGTAATATATCAACGGAACTGTCTCTCGGCTAATATAATTAGGGTTTATTGTCGAAATAATAAGTATCACAGCAGGGTTCGCGGCCTGTGCGCTTGACACAGTTGCGTTTCGGGCTGGCAGGTGAAATGTTTATAATTTGTGAGTCCAATTTGTGATGTGACAGGTAATTGATGCCAAAAAGTAGTTCAGCGTCGTTTCAGCTCGGTTACCGTCAACAATGACAAGTCAAGATCATGTTTACCTAACCAACTGGAAAACAACAACGCGCCTCCGTAATCCAATCCTCCGGACATTGTGCAAGTTTAAGCAGCGCCTAGGCATGCGCCCCATATACACTCGGTAACCATATATCCCAGGGTATACATAGATAGTCTAGATATTATATCTTGTCTCGGATTCCCTTCTCTCTCTCTCTCCAGTCTGCTGGCTGTGATTAGTGGAAACTTTGACTGGCTGCCATTTTGCTTTGATAAGAGTGAATCCCCCGAGCTGGTTATCGCGCGGAGCATTCATTAATTTGCCTCTGGGCATCTGCACTCGAGTTGGGCATATTAAAATCAGTTTGATTTTCGAGTGGCAAACACTTCAAAGCTCTTGAGCAACAGCCAGCTAAGTGGCTAAACTGGGATCTGTAGATAATAATACAAAAAAACTAAAAAACTAACTGCATAGAAAGTTTTGCGGTCAATAAGATGTTCAAATGCTTCAATTACTTTGAAATGGGTAAACGAAATTGCATACAATGATTTTGTATTTTGCATTATGAAGTCTTGACCAGGATTCAAAGCACTCTGGCCACATTTGTTTCTAAAAGGAAAGAGACCTCAAGGAATATTTATCATTGATCATTTGTCGTTTCTTCAAAATCGATTTATATCGAACTTCAGTCAATGTTGAAATAGTTTAACCTATTTTGGTATATATAAACATTCAAATGCCACATATCAGAGCTAAAAGTTGTGTATTCATCGTACACCTATCACAATTATTATTTAAGATGGACTTTTCTTTGGTTCCACTGAAAAAGTCAAGAAGTTAGGACTTTTATTGTAGCTTTGCGGTCTCAGAAAAGAAGAAGGTCGGATTTGTTTAAGTTAAGTACAAAATACTTGATTTAAGTAAGTTTTTTCCTTTTCCAAAAATATATATAATTTTATTTTTTGCCAGCTTAGATCAGCTTGAATTGAGCAGAAAAGGTATAAGCCTTGGGCAAACATAAGATAGATTCCTTAAGCTTTAAGTAAAAATGGGATGGATTCTTTAAGCTTTAAGTAAAAATGGGATGAACTCCTAAAGCTTTAAGTGAAAATGGAATGGATTCTTTAAGCTTTAAGTAAAAATGGGATTAGTTATTCATGTTTTAAGTAAATTTGGGACGGATTCTTTAAGCTTTAAGTAAAAATGGAATGGATTCTTATAAGAGCTAAGGAGAGAAGACAATGTCTCTAAGAGCCTTAGACAGGGTATAATCTAGCTGGCCAATTTTATAATAAGGGTATTCCAGTAACTGATATAAATTGGCCTAAGACCAAGCTGTTTAAGAGCTAGATAAATAGGGATGTTTCATATAAAAGTCTAACTTGAATTTCATCTAATTGCTTTATAAAAAGAAGGAAGTATTAGTGGAGCTCAACTTTTATTCACTTCCTTCCTTTTTCAAGCATGCGTCTGATTTCTTGTACAGGTTTCACTGGCAGTTTTCTTATTTTTCTCAGCTTAGTTTTAGTAAAGTTCTTTCACACCTTTACACACACTCTTTCTATGGCCAAACCAATTAAATCAGCCACAATGCCTGACGTGCGTACGAATCAAGTTGGTATGAAGATCATCGGAGCCCTCCAACCGATGCCAATGCGTCTAGCTGGTATCGGGCCGGGCTGTTATCTGTGTACGGACCGCCATAACTTTACGGTAGACTGATTTTAAGCAGGTAACAGGTAACCGCAGCAATTGTATTTTGAGTGGGGGTACGTACTTAGTTGACCCGCCGCCCATGTCGCCGCAAGGGGCGCCGAACTCCGGCCCCGGGGCCAATTACATATGCTTGGGGGCCCAGTTGTGCTAATGTGCACAAATTATAGGAAAGAGTCGAGAGCAAGTACAACTTTGCACTTGGTGGAAGGAAAAGGTCTGCTGACATTTACACCGCCTAACCTCCCCGCCGGGACGGTATAATTTTCCAGTTTTTGATTTCCTGCTTTGTTTCAAGCCTGTTCGCCAGACGGGCTTTCAGTGTGTCTCTCTGTTAATGCATTGCCACTTCCTTAGCCCGGTTCTAAGTTGCCCATTTACTGCCGGCTACCTGTATAAATTATATTGCCCACCGACTGTTTTCCCTCTTGCCATTAAGAATTCACTGACCGATCCAAGTCAACGGCCTATTGTGTGAGTGAACGGTAGGGAAGTCTAGTCAAGTTCCTCTCTCTCGATCTCAGTTCTCCGCAGATTGATTCTTGCTTTCGTTATGCGTTTTTGTTATTGGTCTTTCTTCGATCTCATCTATGGCTTTAGAAAGCACACGAACATGTTAAGAGACAGCCAATTACGACTGTGGAAGAACGGCAACCGACGGTCAACGCTCGACGCTCGACAATCGAGAATGGAAACAGCCCAAGACGAAAACTTCACTTTAAGAATGTCATTTATTAAGCAAAGCCAGAAGAAAGCACATTTGTCGAAGATTAAACACACACACAGTAAATGAACGGAGATTCCATTTTCGAAATTTTTCAGTGGATCTTTTCTCAGAACCAAACCAACTGCTCCGAAATCTGATTGAGGATAGAATCGAAATAAATGAAATATATGAAAATCGTATAAGAACATTATGTTCTGTTCCTTTTTGGCAAACGCCAAGTGTCTTTTGTTTTGGCTCTTCCATCCAAAGGAGCAAAGAGCCAAAAACCTCATGGAAAAGGAATGAGTCTGAAGGTCTGAGTTAGATTAAGGAAAGACTGTCAATTCAATTCATTAGGTTTCGAGTTTATTTTTCATCAACAAAAAAGCTTAGAAGCAGTCATCGATGGAGGGCAGAGCACCGTCACAGTAGTGCCAGGTGGACCAGGCGGACCAGCCCTGCTGGCTGAGCACCTTCTGGGCGCAGCGGACGGAGTGGGTGATGTCGTCGGTCAACAGGGCGTTGCAGCTCAAGGCGCACTCGTTGTACGAGAAGCGACCATTGGCAGGCTGGCACCAGTAGTAGTCGTTGATCTGGAAGATGCCGTAGTCGTTGGAGCCGTTGTAGTTCTCGGGGCCCACGACGCCGGTGCGGTAGGAGCTCTCGTGCTCGGCAATGCAGGTCCACTTGTTCAGCTGGTCACGAGGAACGCCCAGGTCGGACATCTCGCGGGCCAGGGAGCAACGGTCCATGGTGCGACCGAAAGCGGGTGCGGCAAAAGCCAAAGCAACCAAAACAATGAAAGCCTTCATGTTGACAATTCTTCTATTCAGAAACTGATGAAGAAAGGCTAAAAGGCCTGGACTTTTATAGGCAAAAATAATCTATGCTAAGCGCTATCTGAAGTGGCCGCGTGATTTGCGACAATTTGCAGATTTGCTTATCATTATCGGGAGTACATTGCGGCTAATCAATTGAACAAAAGTCTGTTAAATTAGTCAAAAAGTATTACTAGATAAATACTATGTGCCTGAGCTGGGCTTGAAACTCGAACAAGCGCTTAAATTAGCCCAGTTAAAGAGTTATGTGTGTTAGGCCAAATGCTAGTACTTAAATGTTAACCATTAACCTGGTTAACCTTCATTTTTTTCAAATTTTCGTGGTCTTCGTTTTGCAATTACCAGGCCTTAAGCGTTGGCTATTGATATTTAAAGTAGGCTACGAGCGATGCTTGTTTACATCTCGGAACTGAGAGTAGAGGGCAGCACTGTTCTTCAGTGACCAGTGCTGCCAATTGCGCTTATTTTACGTTCAATTTAGATTTCTTTGTACTTTTTTAAAGTGCAAGGGCAGCGGGTGAATTGTGTTTTTTTTTTCAAACCTTGTTAGCTTTTTTTCCCATTTATTTATTTATGTTTTATCTAAGCTTTTTTTCGGCTATTTTTTGTATTTATGTATTGTTCGTTTTAGCCTGCTTTATTTAACATTTAAGTCCAATTTTATTTGTATATTTCGATATTTTTGTAAACTGAAGTCGACTTCTTTTCACTCTAAGCTAAATTGAGCTGTGAGAGCTTGTGAAAAGCTTCCTGAAAAACTTCGCTCTAATATATCTGAGCTATATATTATTTTGATTTACGAATGCAGCAGCAATAATTGTTGTAGCTAAATGAAGAAAACAGCGAAAACTCATAACTTTTTCCTTAAGCCCATTTTGTCGCCTCAAATGAGCTTCGTTTCGCTTCTTCTTGCGCTTTTTTATTTCTTTCTTTGCCAACACTGGCCAGACCTTAGAGCTACTTGGCCTGCAACTCTTTCTTGAACAGAACTCAACCGTGTGTACTTATGGCTATATTTCATAACGGTCGCAAGTTGAGTCGTTAAAGCCAGTGACTCGGCACAGAGCCCGAAGGCTAACACACATCATCAACGTGAACATTAACGACGCCAACTCAGATGCACACAGATGCTTTCTCGACATGGAGGCTGACAAGAGATAGGCCGCAGTCTGAAGACCCAACCGCAACTATGCAAAACCCGTCATCTCCGACGCTACGCGCTGTTATATTAACCCCATTCAAGCGCAGGCATGTAGCATCATGCATTGTACACTGAAAGAAAATATGGCGAGCAGCTTGTGCCCGATGTGGGGCAAGGTCGAAATTAACTGACAAGTATATTATCATATTTGCAAACGATTTTAGTCTCACTTTAATTTAAAGCAAGTCTAAGACTTTAAGTTTTTAAAGCTTAAAACTTAAAAAAAGTTTTTAAGTGCTTAAACTACATTTGCGCTTAACTTAAGTACACAAGATCTGAGCATTAGTATTTAGAAGATAGCCATCATCAAGTTAAGTTAGGTTCACGGTTAAAGTGTAACTTAACTTTAGCATTAACTCGATTCATACTACGTGTTTTCGCTGAGTGTATCTGCGTAATAAGTTATGTTGGGAGGCGCACCCGCTGCAACCACACACAAATCTTCTTTCCATCAACTGCATTAATCGCTAGCGGTATTCCTTGGGTTCCGGGGCAGCACTTGTTGACCGGAGATTTCTACACATTTCCAAGAAAGTTGTTAACCTCTTGGCATTGGGTTAACAGCGAAAGACAAATGACAAAAGGCTACTGTATAACCATTTGGCCAAATGACTGACAAAAGCGTGGCTTGGAGCGTGACCCTCTTAGATATCCATGAATTATCGATTTTCTAGCCGGCTGCTGACTTGTGAATTCTTCTCTATTCACTTTTACTCTTGTTTGTCTTATAAGCTAATATAAGTAAAACCTTTCGACTAGCAGCCAACAGCTTGACTTCGTGTTTATGGGTCAGCTAACAGTTCTTTAGTCGGGCAAGAATTTCTAAATACCTCATCGCATATGCATGAGCCTTGGGCATTCGGGCATTCGGAATCACGGCTGACCAATTATGCGTCATTTATATAAAAGTCACCGCTAATTGTCCAATTATATGTCCAAAATGATAGCAATAGAAAGTACTGTTACGATAATAGTCCAGATAGTCCAAATTGTCAGCCCAGTTCAAGAACTTTTAGGCCCAAAATTGAGCTGGTTCTGTTTCCAAATGATACTCAACTGTTTACAAGTCTGCATATCAAGACTTCAAGAATGTTAATTGATTCGTTTTAATCTTTTTTTCACATTTAATCACAGCTGTTTAAAGGTTCGGCTTATAGTTCAAATCGTCTGCCTGCCTTTGGGTTAGGTTCTTCAACCTGTTCGTCCACATTCCGAAACCCAATCTTTGGTTAAAACTTTAACTAAATAATTATATTTGTAATTTATAGTTGCCCTTTCTACTGAAATTATGTTATATCGTACATATTTTCACAAAGAAATAGCGGGCTAGATTTCAGCTTCACCCAAAATTGGCATCTACCAAACAAATTTGGTTAGATTCAATAAATGGGATCCAAGCTTTTGATGCCTTCGAGTTGTCTCTTTTTCCAAAGATTTTCATTTTAAGTCAAATAATATTTAAATAAAAGAATATAGTTTAGTTCGGGTTTCGGCTAAGAAGTTTTTTGGGCAACTGAACAACTAAAGGTTAAGCTCATATTAAAATTAACCCTTATAGAGCTTAATATTAATGATATATTCTTAATAAGACTTTCTAAAATCTTTTTCAAACAATGCAAAAGTGTTGCCCAACACTTAAACCTGTATTAGCACGGCTGCTTAAGAATAAGGGTGACCAAAGCGGATTACTAATCAACTGTTTAGGGTGACCAACGCGAATTCAAAGAAAACTGTCACTTTCATGCGCAAAAATGTAGAGAATGTTGAATGTAGAGAATGTTTGTCAATAGCCTGAAATGAGTTTCGCAAGAGTTTCTACTTTTTGTTTGTATTAACGCTTATTAAGTTGAAATGAGCGCTAATCTAATTCAATGTGTGCCGTCCATAAATAAAACCATAAAATTTAGAAACTTTTGCTAAACAAAACAAACAATTTGCTGCGTGCCCATAAAAAAACTGAACCTTTTTGCACATTTTCTCTGATAGAAAGTAAACTTGAATGAAGCACAGCAAATGACAGCGGATCAGTCGAATTAAAAACAGACTCAGCTCTATTCGTTATGATATCAGAGCGCGACAAAAACGAGTCGAACCGGCGACTCGAGTAGTCAAAGGGCAGAATCCCAACCACAACAAATATCATGCAGCAGTCAATTTGGGATGTTTGGGAGTTGATTAGGGTAAATTAAATAATACAGCTGGGGTACTCTATAAACTTTGTATTACATCTCGAGACTTCTTGAATGTAAACTTATCAGATAAGATAAGACGGGCAAGCCCTCTAGCTATCAAATATTTGTAATTTAGTCAAATGCACTTGAGATTGGGTTAGCTTGGCGATAATATGGCCCTATAAAAGGGCACGAATTGCAAGCCTACGACATCAGTTCCTGAATAGAAGAATTGTCAACATGAAGGCTTTCATTGTTTTGGTTGCTTTGGCTTTTGCCGCCCCCGCTCTCGGTCGCACCATGGACCGTTGCTCCCTGGCCCGCGAGATGTCCGACCTGGGCGTTCCTCGTGACCAGCTGAACAAGTGGACCTGCATTGCCGAGCACGAGAGCTCCTACCGCACCGGCGTCGTGGGCCCCGAGAACTACAACGGCTCCAACGACTACGGCATTTTCCAGATCAACAACTACTACTGGTGCCAGCCTGCCAATGGTCGCTTCTCGTACAACGAGTGCGCCTTGAGCTGCAACGCCCTGTTGACCGACGACATCACCCACTCCGTCCGCTGCGCCCAGAAGGTGCTCAGCCAGCAGGGCTGGTCCGCCTGGTCCACCTGGAAATACTGTGACGGTGCTCTGCCCTCCATCAACGATTGCTTCTAAGCTGATCACAATTGGACACGATTTTTTTGGAATGAATTAAAGTAAATGTGTAATAAAATTGGATGATGCTCTTAAACTGCTTGAGGTTCTGTGGAAACTAAGTACTTAGGAGGTATATTGTGTAGGAATATGTAAAATAATCAAGCTAAACTTAGCATGACAACAATAGATAGATTCTCTGTTAATTATTCAGGCTTTATGCTTCAAGGCTTAAAGAACTTGATTCTAGTTTAATTTGTAATTGAAGCAAGAATAAGCGGTTTTTTTCAAGTATGTTTTGAATTCACTTTGAAAATACTGAAAATACTGAAAATACTGAATTTCTTGAAATACTTACAAAGGACGGCATACTTGGAATAAGATAGAGCTAGTCGAATCTGGCTATTTCCTTCTTAGTAGGAAATCAGGTAAAAATATAGTCTTATTGGAATCTGTGCTAAGATAATCCCCCATCCATACCCTAGCCCGGCTCAGCTATAGGAACTGCAGGACTAGCTTGTAGATCTTCTTGGGAATGGAACCAATTTATAAACCAATAATGAGTTTTTAATAAGTTTTAGGCAGAATATTTATAGGTTTATAAACATAGAAAATGTGGCTTTATTAAAAAGCAATTTGTTTGACCATTAAAGCCAAATAGCTGGCAAATTTTCGCGCCATCTCTCTCGCGTAGAAAGTAAACTTGAGGCTTTCGGAAGGTGGCCAACCACAAATGACAGCGGGTCAACGCCAATTTATGGGCCAACCCCAGAAACATATTAATTATGATCGCTTGAAGCATTAAGTCCAAAAACCAGTCGAACAGGTGTTGAGTTTTGTTTATTTATTTTCATTTTGTTTGGAGGTGAAGCGACTTTGAGTTTAATTCACAGACAAAAATGTTAAGCAAATAGTGCAAATATATCAAAAAATTTGTCAGCTGAGTTCCGCATGAGTTGAATAGACGTCGCAAATGTCGAGGGTAACTCTGGAAATCGTTGGATATAACAATGTCGTATTCATTAGACAAATCGCGGCTATCGATTGAGTTGATTGACAGTCGCCCAGGGCTGCTGCACGATATGTGCGCAATTATAAGCTGTTTTGGAATTTATAATCGCATTGGCCCGCTCCTGGTCAAACATTGGCAGCTTCGGAAATTGGGAGAAAGTGGCAAAACCAAACACAATTTTACTGTCCGTCACAATCGGTTTCATCAACAAATCAATGGCGCCTCAGAAAATCAACAACTCCGAAGTTGGCTTCGATGCAAGTTCAGACATTCAGATCGAACATGAAGAGTATATATCTAGTCTATCATCGCCTGAAGCCTGAAGGAGCCAAGAATTTTATGCTCAACTCAATTGCAAACTTTGCTTGAAGTCAGTCAAGCTTGAATTTTCATAAGCTTAAGAAGAAATTCAAATCTCAAGCAGCCCAAAAATACTAAATTTGATAAAGGAAAATAACCCCAAATGACAGAAAGAAATCTTACAATTTGTGCTTAAATCAAGTTTAAACATTGTCAATAGCTGGATTCGACTTTTCATAAGGGAAGTTCACGATTTCAGTCAAGTTCGAAATTTCAGAAGCTTGACAAGAAACTTTTATCTCAAGAAGCTTTTCTTTAAGCCCAAATATCTTCAACCTGATAGAGAAAAATATACCTAAATGACAGAAATAATATGTAATATGTGCTATAATCAATTATAAACATTGTCGAAACTCGGGTTTGACTTTTTTATAAGGAGTTCAATTTATTCTCGCAATTCCTAAGTTCAAGAAACATATATAGAACTTTTCCTAAAATAATATTGCATTTGCCGTGAAGAATATTTTACTCTATTTCAAGCATTCAAATTTTGTTAGTAACTTATTTTTACTAAATCTTATTTTAATATTTTGCTCTTATATTATTTTTATAACATTTACAATTAGTTTTCAAATCAAGATGGTTCCATACTTAATTGAAGAATGTTCAAGCACAACAAATATACTTTAAGATCTTTTAAGAAGCAAACGATATTTGATCTAACCCAGTCATATTAATATCTAGAGCAGGGTTCTTCCCCGAATGCTTGTTGTAGTTACTTATCTAGTTTCTAGCTTTTAGTTCTTAGAATGGAGTTGATTTTCCTTCTTAAGAATCAAGTTTTGTTTTTTTGTACTGTGTATTCAATGGAGTTTTCAACATGATCTAGGGGCAATCCCCTGATGGAAAGCCAAGTGCAGTGCAAACCTATCTAATTGTAGAAGTTGTTTGAATGCTTGTCTATCTCAAGTACCTGCGACTGATATGGCTCGCATTCGATAGTCCTCAAGATGTGCACACGCTCCAAACTAACCCAACTTCGAGTAGTTAATGCAAATTGAGAGCTTGGCTGATTATTTGTGTGGACAGCTGGCCTTTTAGCTCACTTGGATGACTGCCGCTTTAAACACTTTATACCAAATGCTTTGGGCCAATTCTAATTGGTTCAATTAGTCTTGCAATAACTAAGGGGGGCATTTGTTAGGGTGTGCGACGCTGAGATACCCTGTAACTAGTGTAAATGGGAACTAAATGGAGTTCTTGCTAGGGCTTTCTTATATTGTGTATAAATCGTTCGGGAATTTTACTACTATTTTAATTGTCTGATCGATATTAGATTATCAAAAATCAGCTTGACTCCTTAGTGGATAGTTTATTAAACTAAGTCCTATCTTTTCATTAATAATGATGCACATTCTTCTATAATCAAGTTTAAATTTAAAATCAGAGTTGAAAATCGATATTTATCGACGTGGCTGCTGGCAAAAGTAAGCTAACTTGTTTGCTAATCGAACTCGAATCGATAAAACGTGCATAATGTGAATTGCACCCAATTTCTACCTACAGATACAGGGTATACAAAGCCCATTGCCTAAGCTGCACAAAGAGCGGCTTTAAGCGAATTGCGGTTACTCAATCAACAATTGCCTCATTTGTCAGGTGTCCAACAGCTGTCTATTGTTGGGTTTCGAAACCGACTGCAGCAAATGCCCTAACGCGCCTTCAAAACAAGCCAAACAAAGAATTTGCGCCCAACCGCAAAATGCCGTGAAAAGTAAATTTCTTTTTAACGGATTCATATGTATCTTCTCTTTTTTTGGGGCTTAGCCGAAAGTGTTTGAGTAGCTCGTATGTTGGCCAGTCGGTTGCGTGTGACGCCCAACTGTCCAGTTGGAGCGTGTCCAATGCATAAGCTATTTATTATTAACAATTGTTAAATCAGACCGGAACACTTTTCGTCCAACTATATACAGGTATGGTCTACCTGTATTTGTTATGTGTGTGTCTGTGCTGCCCACTGATGTTTCTTTTATTGTTTGTCTTACACTTCTCTCTGCGGCAAGTGGCATTGTTAGCAGCTGCAGCTCGAGTCGGGCAGATTGGGGCATGGGGCATTCGAAGATTGGACGGGTGGGGCTTGAGGGGATCGAAGCGTGCCGTCGCCAATTCAATTTTTCATCTTTTCTATGGCGCTTTTTGCCGCTTTCGAGTACGGTTAAATGTAATTTGTCTGAAATATCATTTTTGTCTACCCTGTATCAATTTGATGGAGGGTGTATTGCAGTTGATCAATTGTATATGTTACAGCCAGATGGAGGCTTCTTTGTGCTTAATAACAGTCGAATCGAGGTCCATCTGCCTGTCCGTCTTTATACTATAAACATATAGTCCTATTACATGCAGATCTAATTCATTTTTAAGACTATAAGATTACTTTAGATAGATAGTATGTAGAAAAACATATACTAGTTTATATAAATGCATACTACAATGTTCAGAGCAGGTTACAGGGTATATCATAATACCTATTCAAAGTAATAGGAATTTATTTTTAATGATATCTATTAACTAATAATTGGACTTAATATAGTTCAAACAATTCAGAACAACTTACAGGGTATATTCAAGTCGGGCATTTGCCTCTTTCTGGCTTTGATTTTTTCTTCAACGCACACACAACAATTTATGTGGTCACAATATTTTTATAGCATCGACTGCCAGCCTAACGAGCACTTGTTGTCTTTCAAGTGGTTCTATCAAGCCAAAAAAATAATAAAAAAAATTGGCAGCACTGGCAGTTCAATGCCACACACATAAGCGCTGCTCAAGAGGATTTGACTAAGCCCTGAACGTATTTGTATTCGTATTTATATTTGGCTGAAAGAAAGTTCAGCCCTATTAGCATATGTGCTCATACATATATGTATGTGTGTGTATATGTATATGTGTGTGTAAGATGTAGATTAGCTGGTGGGCGTAACCACATGAGAGTTGGGGGGCGGGGAGGCAGAGAACAATGGCATGTCATGGGCAACTAACTGTATGGGTCGTCAGATAAGCCAGCGCGAGAGTTGACCGTTTGAGTGGAGGGGAGAACGTGGTAGGGGGGAGAGGGGGAGGCGGTGATGTGACTTACCTCGTTTACTTTTAATCCGTTCACACTTCTAGGCCAAAACGAAATCCAATTTGGAGCATATATGCGAGCGAAATGGCACGATTTGGAATTGGGCCAATGCAGATTGTTCTCAAAATGTCTACACACACACACACACACACGCACGCACACACACGCGCGTGCAGACACTTTTCATATATTTATTTTGAGCTTGTAAAAGTTGGCTTTCTTGCACTTTGCAGCGTCATCGAAGAACAAGAAACATAAATTGAGAAGATTAGCACAAAGCGAAAACGCAAAGTTACGGTTGCAATTGTTGTTGTTGTTATTGTTATTGTTGTTGTTGTTGTTGTTGTTGTTGTTGTTGTGGATGCTGCAATAGGCCAGTTGCAGAGGCCAGCACCGGGCCGGGCCAGTCAGAGTCGTACTCGTTTTACCGTTAGAATGCAATCAGCGCGCGCTCGCGATGCTGTTAGCTGCCCCGAAGAGGCAGCGGGTGCGAGCAGGAGAGGCCACTTTTCTAACCAATAAAAAAAAACTTGTTTCTCTCGAGAACGCACCGCACGACTTTATATATATATATGTATGTCTATATATAAATAACTATATGTTTATATCGCGTAATCGCGTCTGCGACACGTAACAGTGGCTGAGGTGAAGGTATAGAAATTGTGAAGCAGAAGCAGCCAGTGTTACCCCAAACTCTAAGAGTGGCCAGTGCTGGCAAATATGTTAACAGTAGAACCTTCGCCTTGAAGCTGCAAGTTCTTTGCTCTGCATTTGACGATTGCACTTTGTTAGACCTTAAACACGGCTAGCAAAGCCATCGTTCGTTTTAGCCAAGCTAAAGCAGAGTCTATCTCGATTATGTCAAGACACGCTGCGATTCGCACGTCTGTTTCGCTGAAAAGTCACGCACTGACTGTGCCAGAGCCGAGGCCGGGCAACCGTAAACTTGGCTTCAACGCGCGTTGACAGTTAGTTCGGCTCTCTTTCGCTCTCTCCCTCTCTCTCTCTCTCCCACTTTCTTAACTCGTTTAAGACGCGCTCTCCCACTTCGCCTCTCTCTTCGCCCAGCGCGTATAAGACGCTGCTTGAGCGTGTATAAGAGCTGCCAATTATGCGACTTAGGCGAAGTTTGAACAACTTGATCTTTCGCTTTTCATAGTTTTAACGTTTTTATTTAAAAGAAAAATCAATATCCAGTTTAGAAGCAGTCATCGATGGAGG
The DNA here is from genome assembly GCF_003285875.2 of Drosophila novamexicana. Classification (NCBI taxonomy): domain Eukaryota; kingdom Metazoa; phylum Arthropoda; class Insecta; order Diptera; family Drosophilidae; genus Drosophila; species Drosophila novamexicana. Next base: position 2,897,455 of record NW_020824814.1, read on the forward strand.
GCAGAGCACCGTCACAGTAGTGCCAGGTGGACCAGGCGGACCAGCCCTGCTGGCTGAGCACCTTCTGGGCGCAGCGGACGGAGTGGGTGATGTCGTCGGTCAACAGGGCGTTGCAGCTCAAGGCGCACTCGTTGTACGAGAAGCGACCATTGGCAGGCTGGCACCAGTAGTAGTCGTTGATCTGGAAGATGCCGTAGTCGTTGGAGCCGTTGTAGTTCTCGGGGCCCACGACGCCGGTGCGGTAGGAGCTCTCGTGCTCGGCAATGCAGGTCCACTTGTTCAGCTGGTCACGAGGAACGCCCAGGTCGGACATCTCGCGGGCCAGGGAGCAACGGTCCATGGTGCGACCCAGAGCGGGGGCGGCAAAAGCCAAAGCAACCAAAACAATGAAAGCCTTCATGATTAAACCTCAGTAGACTGATGTCCAACTGCCGAAACGCTTTCCCTTTTATAGGCCGAAGTTATCTTATCCCAGTTATTGCTATCTGAAGTGCGTATTATTATAAACAGTTTTGTCACATATCTTTTTTATTATTGACAGGCAGCTTTTTAATGTCAATCTTAACTAGATAATCGATGGGGCTTATCTTTGAAACTGGGAATAATTGAAAAGGACTTTTGAATTTGTTGTTAAGTAAGTTTTGTAAATAGGAAAAGCTTGAAGCTTTTTCTTAAAAGAGGTTCCTAAATCTTACTTATATTCTGCTTTCCCTGCAGCTGTTCAGTTTCCATACCAAGCTATCAATATTATTTTAAAATTAACTAATATGATATGATAAATAGGCTCTTGTTTTTTTCATGGCACTGTACTCGTATTATCGCGTACAAACAGGAAATACCATTTTAAATTCAAACCAATTTCTCTATCTGAAATTCTAAAATACGCAAAGTACTCTAGATATCTGCGCTTTAGAGATTATATGTTTCCTATAAAAGCGAAAGCGTTTCGATAGTGGGACATCAGTCTACTGAGGTTTAATCATGAAGGCTTTCATTGTTTTGGTTGCTTTGGCTTTTGCCGCCCCCGCTCTCGGTCGCACCATGGACCGTTGCTCCCTGGCCCGCGAGATGTCCGACCTGGGCGTTCCTCGTGACCAGCTGAACAAGTGGACCTGCATTGCCGAGCACGAGAGCAACTACCGCACCGGCGTCGTGGGTCCTGAGAACTCGGACGGCTCCAACGATTATGGCATCTTCCAGATCAATGATTTGTACTGGTGCCAGCCTCCCAACGGTCGCTTCTCCTACAACGAGTGCGCCTTGAGCTGCAACGACCTGTTGACCGATGACATCACCAACGACGTCCGTTGCGCCCAGAAGGTGCTCAGCCAGCAGGGCTGGTCCGCCTGGTCCACCTGGCACTACTGTAACGGCTATCTGCCCTCCATTGATGACTGCTTCTAAGATATTTACCTGGACAACAATATACGCTAATAAATGAGTTTTTCAAAAAAGTTTCCTTTTCTCCTACCGGATTTTGTTTTAAACCAACCGGCCAAGCAGTGTCATTTGGCAAGCAGTGTGCGTTGGAAAGCAGTGCGCTATGCCTGCCAGAAGCTATGCAACACTTATTTGTACTGCTTGGCTGACAAAAGCTGCTTGCTCCGACAGCATAGCTGCCGTCAATTTTGAATTGTGTATTTGCTTTTGGCTCACCTGTAGCACATTGATTTGCCGGGTTCGTAAATGGAGTCCAGCGAATAATCATCCGCATTGGAGCTGCAGGCATTGGTGCGCTTTTCCAACGCATCCTCATAGCAATAGCTGCAGCTGCAGCAGGAGTACTGGGAACAATAGGAGGAGGCGTCCATGTCTGTGATGCCAATGGAGCACTCCTCATCCGGCTGCGTTTGTCTACGCGGCGCCGGCACGGGCGTGACTTTCTGTGGCGCCGGGCGACTGCATGGAAATAAAGGAAAATGGATTAAACAAGCCAAATGGAGGAGATGGAAGTGACTACCTCTTGGTGCGTGTGTCCATGGTGTCCATGACCACGTTCCAGGTGCGATGGATTAGATAGAGCAAAAAGAGCATGCGTGATGTCTCGCCGCCGTTGGACGTTCCATTGGCCTGGCCAGAGCCCAGACAGCTGCTGGAGCCCAACGGCTGCCGGCTATCGTCTGGCTTCTGTTGTGGATAACGCGCCGGCAGGGTCTTGGAGCGATACTCATCCTGCAGACAATACTCGCGCTTGTGCTGCTGATAACGCCGCCGCGTATTAAACTGAGAGTTGGCCTCCGCGCTGCTGCCGCCAGCTCCCGCTGCGATCCGATTGCCCATCACAATTGGCGCCAGTCAAACATTGCCTAATGTGACGGGGACATGAAATGTTAATAACCAGGCAAACATTTGTCTACAAAGATTTGTGTGTGTGTGTGTGTGTGTGTGTGTGTGTGTGTGTGTGTGTGTGTGTGTGTGTGTGTGTGTGTGTGACCTAGTTCCTAACCAGTTGCCAGCTAAATGCGCAAAAGTGAAGTGAGTCGACCAACATCTGCGAATGGGCGTTGGAATTGGGTCAGCGGCAAGTTCTCGACATCTCATCCAAAGACGCCAATTGAGGTCAACTTCGGACCAAGAACAAGAAGCCAGCAGCACATAGATGGCCATAATGGCAGCTCCTTGGCGATCTGTTCTCAATAGGATTGAGGAGCTGCCGCTTGCTAATTATGATCAACTATCTGTTTGCGATACTGATGGACTTGCGTGGACGCGGACCAGTTTGGTCTGTAATCTGCTTGGACATAAGCATGGACATGGACAGCATGATTAGATGCGTGCAGCGTACACGCTGAGAAAATTGCATCAACATTTTTCACTTGAATTAAGTGCAAAAGTGTTTTTGTGAGACGGAACAGACAAAAATCTAGATATCTTTATAAAATACTTGTTTATTCCCAATTTTCTATATTTCCAACATTAATATAGACAAGTTCAAGATTATTGAGTTACAAATTCTTAACAAAAGAACTTATTATTTTGATTTCGAAGTTCCAACAAAGCTCAAGTTGCTTCCGATAATCGATAGCTTGCCTATCGATATCGAAAAGCTGGTTTTTGTGCCAATTTCTTGGGTTTTAGGAGCTAGAGTCAACAAATTTGACATGTAGCTTCTAGAATACTAAATACAGATGAAGTTTCTTTCATTTTATGGCTATCGCCAATAAATCAATAGGAACTATATCCAGAGGAAAATAACTTGCATTTATTAAGGCGAGTATGTGACTATACCCATTAAGGGTATTCCCTTGACTGGAATTCCCTTGTTAGCGTCTCATAATTTGACCTTTTTTATTTATAAAAAGTCAATATCCAGTTTAGAAGCAGTCGTCGATGGAGGGCAGAGCACCGCTACATTGGTGCCAGGTGGTCCAGGCGCACCAGCCCTGCTCTTTGTAAACCTTCTGGGCGCAGCGGACGTCGTTGACAATGCTGTTACCCAAGAGGTCGTCGCAGTCGATTTCGCAAATGTTGCTGGAGCGACCGTAGGAGGGACCGTGGGAGGGCTCGCACCAGTACAAGTCGTTGATCTGGAAAATGCCGTAGTCGTGGGAACCATTCCCGTTCATTGGACCAACCACGTCGGTGCGGTAGTTGCTCTCGTGCTCGGCAATGCAGGTCCACTTGTTCAGCTGGTTACGAGGAACGCCCAGGTCGGACATCTCGCGGGCCAGGGAGCAACGGTCCATGGTGCGACCAAGAGTGAGGGCGGCAAAAGCCAGAGCAACCAAAACAATGAAAGCCTTCATGATGGATACTAAGAAAAAGACTGGCGCACTTTCTTATATATAGAAAAATATATACATTTATAACAATATAGAAAGCACACTTATCAAAACGATTAAATTTCCGAGGATGGGATCATCGATAAAATTAAATTTGCACACATTCATTCATATTTAATTCACTAATATAAATATATTTGCAATTGCGATTGCTTTGTATGCTATGCTCTCTCTCTCTCTCTCTCTCTCTCTCTCGCTCTCCTACTGTCTGTGTGTGTGTGCGTGGATCAGTTGTTCTTCGCACGGGTCTATTTGTGTGTTTGTAGCGGTAAGCTTTGAGGCGATGGCAAGCAGTTCGATTGATTGAAGATAGTCGCAGATTCGATGCCGGCTGAGGGAAATTATTTTTAATTTGAATTGACGCTTTTTTCTTTATGAATGCTAGTTCAGGGTGTACTCTAGGCTTATTTTACTCAAGTCAAATGCAAAAAAGGCAGCATTTGTGTTAGAATTTCCTATTTTAAGATCAAATTTATTTAATTTTATCATTCTTCCATATAATATTATATTAAGCTCTTGTAATAAGTATTTCTGACTTAATCCAAGTTTTTGGAATTTGAGTTCGAACTATGTTTTTTTCCGAGTGTATTGACTGTCAACGCACAGACTTCCCAGCTAATGGGGGCACAGAATTATTAAGTAGGCAGCTGATATCTGCCAGAAACAGTTCAATCCGCAGCTCAGGTCAACAATTCATCAAATTGACACTACGCACAAATTTGTCCGCTCTACACAGAGGTTCTCAATGGGAACCTTATCATCGAATGGTGGCAAACGTGACCGCTAAATGACTCTCCAGGTCCCTATCTGCGGCTGCACTATCTCAGATGGGAGGTAAGCCTCGAAAGTGTGTGCACAGAGGGCTTATCAGTGCGTTGCCGTTGCCACTAATATATGCTGTGTACAGTGAAAGCTCTGCAAAACGGACAAGCCACTGTTGTCAGTGTAAACACGAGCGACGGCTAGACGAAGTTTGAATACCCTACCAATGTAGATATGGCAGGTTAAAAGTAGGGCTCAAATTGCAGAGCTTGCTCGAGATAAAGTAGAAAAGCAGGAAAGTTGTTCAAAGAAAAACGTAATTTTCGAGTTTCCAGAATCTTTAATTTTTTCCCCATCAACGAACAAAAACTGGAACTGAAGCAGTTCCAAAGCTTTAAATTTAGTCAAGTTAACTGAACCTAAATACAGAGCGGCGCCTGCTGAATGGTCTAGTACAGTAAATACTCATTAATGAAAGATTTATCACGGAGCATTCTTTGCTAACTGTATTCCATTAAGAAATCGAGCAATTTCTATACGAAATGCCGCATAATGGCAAATATACATTAGTCGCACATAATCTTTAGATCTTATTTTATAGATCTACACACAAAGTCTGTCGAATATGCAAATTAGAATGCAGAGGCCAACAGATGGGAGAGGGAAGATGGGGAGACGGGAGCAACCGGTTTCTGTTTTTTTCCAAGTGACAAAGTGTAAAGAAGGGGAAAGTTATCAGGCGCATGGAAAATTTTTGGTAGGGTATGTTGAAAGCTCAAAATTCAAACAACTTGCGTAGGTACAATAAAAAAAAAAAAACAATAATTAAATATGCATGTTGGACTAAAATTGAGTTCAAATGAGCTCGAAAGAAGTAAGCGCTCGATTTCTAACAAGAAAAACAGCTGAAAGTAAGAAAATGTTTAAGCAAGTAAACAAAAATTCTTAAGATAAGACAAAAGTATGTTGAAGCAAGTAAAACTCTCGAGAACTCAGAAAGTGAAGAAGAAATCTTCTTTTCAGTTCGAAACTCTCGAGAACTCAGAAAGTGCAGAAGAGTTCGAAACTCCCGAGAAGTCAATTAGAGAAGCAGAAATCTTCTTTATAGTTCGAAACTCCCGAGAACTCAAATAGAGAAGCAGAAAACTTCTTTTAAGTTCGAGACTGGGACTGAAAGACAACTGAGGGATTTCATAAAAGCATAGAATATTACGATTTTTAAGTCTTAAGTACATTTTATTCTTAAAACAATATTTTATAAAAAGTACAAGTTTTTTTGGTGTTTCGGAATTCGTATTCAGCTTAAAAAACTTCAAGTACATACTGAAAGCGAAATTCTTACAATTTCCTCCGCGTGTAGTTTTAACAAATCGAGTTACCACTGTACTTCACCCATAGATACCATAAATCTATGAGACAAGACATGTACTCAAGGCGTTGCCTTTAGTGAAAAGGAATTTAGGTGCTAATTAAACATGTTTTTTTTTTTTTGCGGAAAAACTGGAATATCATCAAAACCGCAAATATATCTTATCGCCCAGCCGGGGGTCACCCTGTATGCGAGCGGGCAATGTTAACTATAGGACAAGCCAGCCCAAATGCGGACTGTGCGACGGATCCGCTTCACAGTCGCGTTCGGAACAGACCTCGATCGAGTCGTATTCAGTTTGTAATTGGAAGACGAAGGAAACATGAGCCAGAGCCAGAGCCAGCTAAATACAGCGCAGTTGGTCTTCGAGGAGAAGCCGCTGCATGTGCCAACGCTGGAGGAACTGCAGCAGGGTAAGCGGAGCTACTGCAGCAGTAAAAGGTAGCAGTAGCAGTACAATCAGCAGCAGCAGCAGTAACAGTTGCAGCAACAGAGCAAATGACCTTCACAAACTGTGCCGAACTTTCCATAGCCGGTTTTTTATTTTTTTATTTTGAGGCCGTTCTCTTGGCGTGCTCTTGTGCTTTAATGTAGGGCATATGGAAATTTCCATTAGATATGTAACGCATAGAAGCAGACTGTCTATAAAGCATATAACATATATTCTTGATCAGTAGCAAAGTCGAGAAGCTAGACTCGTTGTATAAAAAGCTGTCTTGATGAAGATAGGCATAGATGAGCTGCTTTCTCTTTGTCGAATCGGAGAGACAAAAAAGGAAATATAGTTTTGTTGAATATTTTGATCAAACCCACCAATTGAGCTAATCTTTTATATTCAAAGAACATTTTATATTCATATAATATATAGCTTCTTTATAGGAACTTTCATACGTAATCAGTCTTTCTAAAAAACCTCTTAGTTTTATATACTCTTTATATATACCCTATGAATCTGTAAAGCATCGCAATATTTATATCATATAGCTCACATATGAACAATGGGTAGAGAATAGATTTTTTATAAAAAAAATACAAAATACTTAGCAGTTAATAGCTTTCCATTATTAGGAAAAAAAACTTCATCAACTATATGAAAATATTCCTAGTTGATAGATCGGCTGTATATCTGGCATATACTTCCATATCATATAGTTTCTAGCAGAACAGTAGCTACCCATTATTAGAGAAGAGTTTCATAAACTATATCAAAAATTGATAGATCGGCTGTATTTCTATATATCTCATATACTTCTACATCGCATAGCTTCCATCGGTATAATATGTCGCAAATTGCGTATCATGCATATCTTGCCAAAGGGCATTCAATCTTCGGCTCGGCGAAGAAAACAGTTTTTTGTTTTGTTCATTCTAAGCACATCAAGAAATGTGACTGTCAGCTGGAGAGCTTTTGCGCAGCTTTTGGCGTTGTCTTGATTGAGGGCGAGATAAAGCTTTTGCATTGTATACATTCGCTCTCTCCCTCTCTCGCTCTCCCAGTTATACAGGGTGCCCTGCGTAAAAACTTTGCAACAGCCAGCGTGCAGGTGGGCGACTGCCCAGATCTGAAGGCGCCGCAATACGGCCTGGTGGAGTCGGGACTGGGCGGCAGGGCGACGCTGCTGGAGGTGGGCGGACCGCCGTATCTGCTGCCGCTGGTGCAGCGCGACAAGCTGTATAACATCAAGGAGATCGCGCGCAGAATACAGGGTGCCGGCAAGATTTTCGCAGTAGGCGCCGGCGCCGGACCCTATCCTATACGCAGCTCCAACTGCGAGGGCATCTACAATCTGTCGGTGAGCGCATCGGACGAGCTGACCAACGGCAGCTACACGGCAACGGTGCGCGGCGAGCAGGAGGAGTGCGTCCTGGAGCGGATACCCAGCACGGAGGCGCGCTGTGCCCTGCTCTTGAATCTGTATCTGAGCCGCGGCGAGGCGGGACCCGTGCTCAAGATCAGCGCCAAGCAGCGCAAGGGCGAGCTGAACTTTATTGAGTGCATACGCAAGGGCCTGGAGGAGCACTACGGGGATCGGGTGGTGGGCCTGGGCGGCATATTCGTGATCAAAAAGGGCGCCGCCCATCAGCACGTGATGCGTGACTTCAGCAAGACGCCCATCCACACTGACGCCGAGGTCAACGAATGGCTCAAGTTCTACAACATGCCCGCCCAGCTGAACGCCCTTGGCACTCTGGTTACCAAGGAGCACGATCTCGATTTGCGGCTGCAGCACTTTCACTCCTTCTCCTTCAGCAACTGGGGCGGACACTATCACTACGATACCACGCCCGACACCGTCGAGTACGAGGCCTATCTCAATGTGGCCGAGCGCGTGGTCCGTGTGGACAAGCCCCTAGCCACGCACAAGGTGGGCAGGGATTAGCCCAAGCGTTAAGGGTATGCCGCCAACTATTAATATTCCTTAGCATAAGCAATAGAAATCCATTAAATAAATGAATAAACAAATAAATATTGTTCAAACAACTTTGACAAAAAAAATTTCGTTTCTTATACAATTTTCACATAATTCTCAATTTTAGCTTTAAAATTTAAGTTTTTAGAATAAAAATGTAGAATTCATGTTTTCAAGAATATTTTGATCAATTCAATATATTCAAGAAATCAGAAAATAGTTCTCGATAAGCAAAGAAGTTCATGAAGAAGCAAAAACTTGAACAAATTCACAAATTTCTTGTGCAATTCATAAAAAAATATGAAATAGATTTCTAATAAGAAACGTGGAAGCTTGTTCTATATATAAGTCACGTTGAGGGTATTCCTCCTATAATGTGGAAATCTTCTTTTCCTCTCCATTATATTTACATCTTATCTTCTTGGGTTATACTAAGGGCATTCCCCTTACAGTGTGGGCACCTTTTCCATTATCTCTTCCATTATATTTACAACGAATCTTCTTGACTTTTCCCTTTCAATTATATTACATCATCTAATAACATCTAGTCTTCTTGATTTATGGAACGGAGCTCTTCTAGAGGCTCCACTCAATCTACACTAGGGGTATTCCCCTAACGTTTGACTGTCGTCTCGCTGGCTTATAACGGTAATTATATACCTAATAAAGCCACTTCTCTTGATAATTCGATATGTCTATGTGACATGTCAGCTAATCCTTGCCGTTTAAGCGACATTAGGGGTATTCCGCTTACACCAAAACACTCATTAGTATTTATGTAAACGAAAGAAATGAACGCTTGTTAATATTTTCTATATTTAGTAGCTTGTTTAGCTGTCCATTAACGATATTTTGACATGTCAGCCAACGCGAGGGTCCATTATGGGTTTATGTAATTGCCAGACAGACAAAAGGCCAGCTCAACTTTCTATCAATCAGAGAAGCTGCACAGAGAGCTCCACTTCTAAATAGAAGCAGAATGTAGAAGAAGAAAGCATTTGGTTTTGGGGTTCTGGTTTTATAACTCCGTTGGCCGCACACTCATGAGAGCTACGAGATACGGCAAAGTAGCTAAGCAGGCCGTAAATAATGCAACAAGCATGCAGCATTTCTTTTGTTTTTATTTTTGTTACTTCTTTTCTCTCTCACTCTCTTTTGCTGTTTTTTTGCATCGCTGGCCATTAATTATTTAATAGCTTGGCTTGGCCAGGCCCGGTGCGAATCGTGCGGACCACAGCTATTAAGTTGTTTGGGCAAATTTCTCATATCTAAACTGGACTCGCGCTATCTATAGTATTATGATCAACAGCAATTAGCATTGACTGTAGTGACAGTCACAAATTACAGATCACATATGAACATATATATCCGAGTCATTTGATTCAGGTGTCGACAAAGCCAGCTTTGCCAGCTTCTGTGTAGCCAGTTGCTGGTTCAAACCTTGGCTAGTTTCATCTTTCAGGCAGAAGCATGCTGCTTGTTTTTATTTAAATGTTTTTTTGTTGTGAGAAATGTTTCTCATAGAGATCTGGTCTTTGGTATATGCACATATTTGCATGCCATATTTAAGCCCTGAAAATTTCATGAAAATCGTACTATAAACCTCAGAGTTAAGCAAGAATCTATTTCCTATATTATGGGGCAAATGGAAGAAGAAACAAGAAGGCTTAGGTATATGTGTATGTGTGTATATGTATATATCTGTATGTGTGTATATGTGTGCATGTGTATATGTGTATGTATGTGGTGTATATGTAAAGAAGAGAGAAAGAACTTTTCTAAATGTGGCTTCACGCTGTGTACAGGGTATCTTCTAGTCGGATATGCCTGACAAAGGTACTCTTGCTATTTAGCGAGAATATTTCATTTTTCTTATCAGAACTTATTATTGTCTTTGAGCATCAAAAAATCTTTTAAGACAAAGTGCGCCCATATTTAAGATGAAGCTGTTTTCTTAACCAATTTCTAAATCTGCGAATCGTATAAATAAGCAAATGGATTGAGACAAACTCAAGTCCAAGCAGATAAAATAATATGAAAAAAAAATTTTTAAAAAATAAAAAGGCCATTTGTCTCAAAAACTCACCCAAAGTTCGAACTCGTGCCATTCAGAATTAAGTTGTTGGCTTTGAGGTCGCGATGTCTGCGTCTATATCTATGCCTAATTCTCTATCTCTGTCTCTGTCTCTGTCTCTTGCTCTGTTCCTGTCTCTTTCTTTATAACGTTTGTTCGGCGCGCTTCAGTTGAACGATTTAACGGACAGATTTCTAATATTTGCATTCAGATGTTTGTTGATTATTTAAATTTTTTGGGCCATATGCAAGGCAACAACAACAACAACAACAACAACAACAACAACAACAAGAACAAGAACAATAAAGGGTCAACAAAAGAAGAGAAAAATACGTTTTATCGAACCAATTTAATCTGCGATTGGTTTTTTGTATAGAAAAAGTAAAAGATTTATAAATATAGATGGGCGAGAGAAATGCAAATGCGATTTCGCTGCCCCAACAAAAGCAAAAAATAAATAAACTATTGTTGTTGTTAAAGTTGTTGTTAAAGTTGTTGTATTTGTTGCTGTTGTTGTATTTGTTGCTGTTTTTCTAGTCGCTTGCACATTTATTCACATTTGAACACACACAATTAGCACTTTTTATTAGCTCGGCTCGGTTTTGATAGACTGCCTCTGCCCGTGGGACGCGCCCAGCTCGCGTTGGAGTCTCAGTTGTTGTTAAAGTTGTTGTTAAAGTCGTTGTTAAAGTCGCTGTTGCAGCTGTGCCCGCGTTCACGTCTGTTCGGCTGAAGCTCACGTTGCAGACTGAATGAAGTTGGCATACTTGGGCTGTCTGAATGAGTAGCTTCTGCTGCCACTTGTTGTTTTAATGCCCTGTTCGGCAGGTGAACAGGTGCATATTGGTTACGACCAGGCTTGCCTAGCAACAATTTGGAGCTGCAGATTTGATTTAAGAAGATACATCTTTAAATTCACTCTCTTTGGCTGCTTTTTTTACATTTAATTTATTATCACTCTGACATTAAGTAAATTTATTTAGCTATATGTACTGTCTATATATTATATTGTTTACGATCTGGACAGATTTTTGATTAGCAAATATCTTCCATCAATAGGGATCAAGTACTTGCATCTTTGTTAATATAAATATCTCGATCTTCAACAGAATCTTGGAAAAATAAACAAATTTCTTAGAAAATAAAGTAAGATATAATAAAACTTAACAGGATTGTTTCAACTCTGAAGAACTCAAACAATATATATTTATTAAATTAAAGCTTAATAATGTTTATTTAGTTTAATATTAATAATAATATGTGGAAGATACAGCACGAATAATCTTTTTAAGTGTGTCGTGTGTTCCTTTCATTCTCTAAGAGTTATTTTTGGGATTATGCAACCTATTTATATAACTCACATGCACTTATATCAATTCTGGCAAAGGACTTGTTTAGGTCTTTATATATTTAACATATCCTAGCACATATACAATGTTTCTCATGTGCTCTGTGATAATTTTCCCTGTTCTCGACTCTCCTAACACACTCTGAACAGGGTATTGTGCAGTCGGTTGCCATTTTTTGACATGTTTTGTTTGCCGTTGTTGTCTGACTTGCATTGTTGTTTGGCTGGCTGTGGGCAGCTTGTTGTTGTTGTTGTTGCTGTTGTTTCTGTTTGTTGTTGTTGTGGTTTATGTTGCTGTCCGCCGCCTTGTTTTGATTGAAATTGTCGCTTAATCTCAATTTGGACACATTTGTTGAGAGCTACATGAAATTTGCCATGACTAAACAGCGTCAAGTGCATTCAACAATGCGGGCCAGCTGCAAAAGTTTCCAATTCCCAACCAGTTCCCACTGCATAACTTACGCCGTCCACGGCCAATGCCAATGTCAGGCGACAACAACAACAGCAACAACAACAACAACAACAACGACAACAACAACAACAACAACAACAACCATGCTCCTGTTTGGCCACTGCCCAAAGGCAAAGTAAACCAGACCCCACGCCTCCCTCCCACTTCCCACCTCCCCCCCCCCCTCCCACCATCCACTCCCTCCTCGTACATTGAACCATGTAGCAAAAATATCGTTATCAAGGCAGGCTCTGTGCCCATATTTTAATTGAAATTGCATAATGAGGCTCAACGCCATCTCATCAGATGCCGGTTAAGTACGAATACTGGTTTTATTGAAAGAAAAAACATCGCGGAAAGCGATTTATTTTTAATTAATTCAATCTCAAATTCAAATTCACTTCGCCAAGGAGTCTCGCATAGGCTGTGCATACGCTAATTGTACCCTGTTCGCATATTCAAATTGAGCATATTTATGTTCGCCTGGCAAAATAGTTTTTTCCAATTATATTTAGAAATATGTTTATGTTTAGAGCTTGTTTGTCTTAAGAACTTTACAAAAGAAATCCAATTAGTCTTTCCGATTGGCTGTTCGCAATACAGTTGCGGCGGCTGTTATGCCAGACATCTGGCACATCGGACGCCAGACACTGCTAATGAACCAGGCGAACAGAAAGCAGCAGTCGAAGGCGGCATTTTCAAAAATTTGAATTGCACCAAGTGCTGCCCAGCGCCAATCGGATTTACAGTGCCAATTTTGTCAAAATGCAATGCAAAGTAGAACATTTTAAAGAAATTTATGTCATCTTTTGTGTCGTCAGGGCGTCTGTTGTGCCGAATCATCAAAAACAACACATGTCGTTTCGAGTCACAAAAACTGCTGAAATACCAGGCGAACATAAATAAGCAGCAGGTAGTTGCATTTAAAATAAATAAAAACTGTGGCATACTTTCGTGCGCGCAAATTAATTGTTGCGAGTGCTGCCCACTGATTATTGGCGCCGCGTAGCACTAGGAAACGTCAGTGGGGCTGGGCAGCACTTGGAATTTGCTTTGTGCTTCACTTAGATTGGCGCTAGGCAGCGCTAGACAACCGATTAGTGCTGAGTAGCACTTGAGGCTATCTGCTGCTCATTTATGTTCGCCTGGCATATCAGCAGTTTTTTTGTGGCTTTGATGATTCCGTCGCAACAGCCGTCTCATGCGAGTGAGTGATTTGTTTGCAGAGGACTCGCCGGCGGTAGGGCAGCAGCTATTTTCCATACAGTTTTAGTTTTCGAACTTCAAATGAATATATCGGGCAAATTAAGTGGTATTTGGGAATGATGTAGCTTTATGGATTCATACAGATCCCGACTATCAAAGTATCTTCAGGATTTTCGTAAACATAAACTGGCCTAAAACAGCGGTTCTTTTGCGCAAAACGTTTTTAATTTTAAAAATAGTTCTCGGTTAAAATAGTAACAAGAAACTAGTGGCTGGCTATTTAAAATAAATTGAAAGTCTCATCGTACATGTGATTCTTTGGAATGGCATTCGATGCCAACAAGGAAATTAAGTTATAAAATTATACAATGCGTTCGCAATAATTGTTTGTTACTCGATAATCATAATTTAAGCGACCACTTTAACATAGAGATTTACTATTATGCATAAGAATCGCAACGGGGAAAAGAAATGCAGTTGTCTTAGGGCGGCCCTCGACGAGCTATATAAAAATGCAGGCAGACGCGTCTCTCTCGGTGGATGTCGTTCCGGCTATTCCCGTTGTGGTCATTGCCGAATCGCGTCTTCATAAACAGGTCATCTATTGGTAGCGGGACAGCTTGGGCAGTGGGGCGAAGGCAGAGGTTGCAATTATTGGCGCCTGCAGCACTTGCGAGCTAAAAGAATCGAGAGATACGTAAGCTACGATCTCATAATGAATAGGATAGATAAGTTTAGTTACCGCCAGAAGAGGGAACTGCCGCGCTTAAGTTCTCTGCGCGACTGCAAGTCGTTCCAACAGTCTACCCAATTGCTGTATTCTGGCATTATTGGCGGCTGGCCGGCCATCAGACGCGAACCGCTGATTGCGGAGCATGTGGAAACCACTTGCAGTGGATATAGCAGACTGGAGAACATAAACTGGGTAAATCCGGCATTATATTGCCTGGCCACTTTGTCCTTGATGAAGTATTTGTTGAGTATGAAAACAGTGGAGCTCGATAGCACAAGGCAGGCCACGTCGCACAGCAGCTTGGGGATCAGGCCGGAAAAGAAACCTCGTATGCCTTCGGTTTTCCAAATCTCGGCAATGGAGCCCAAAATGGAGTTATAGAACGTCTCGCGACCCACAAACTGTGCCATCATCCGCAACGAAATCACATGGAACGGATGCGAGACAACAATTCCGCTAACCGTCAACACAATGTCGCGCTTCAGATTGTACTTGAACTGCACATAGCTGGCGGGCACAAAAAAATGGATTAGTTCAGAAATTTGAATGCCAAATGGTGGACAACTCACTTCTCCTCCTCGGTCAGCTCCGACTCGTCCTTGTCCTCCTTATGGGCAAGGTCCAGCTTTTCGGCAACGCGCTCACTCACAACCATGCTCAGAACGGCGCCAGCTAATTTGGGTGCCAGGCCACGATAACAACCATAGAAGCCATCGACTCTTTTGATATGACCAGCTGTGTGACAGAGATCGAAGTGCGATTTTAATGCCGCAAATGTGTGTGTTATGCGGTGTACTTACCGTACTGGAAGATGTTTGGTAGGACCATAATTGGTCTGCCCAGCATTGACTTGCCGGGTCTCGCGGCAATCGGCTCGTATCCAATTTGTATTAGCGCCTTTGAGTATTCAAATGGATGCAGTGCTGCGCTAACGCCAAGGCGCAAGCCGAAACGAATCCAGCTATTGACCTCGGTCTCCTCATTTCTGGTGTAATCAGTGAAATTGGCCATGTTTCGTTATGCAACCCGTTCACCTGATCCTGATGGAAAAATTTAACAATTGTGCTGTGCGAGTGTAAAAATATTAACCGGTCGCCCTAATTGTTTGCACGTCTGCCCCTTTTTTCGCTTTAATTCAGGTTACAAAACTTTGACAAGACATGTATCGATATTTACAATATGTTCAAATACGATGATGAATGTTTAGTGAGCAATCGACTAGTCGATTTGCTTTTTTTTTTTTTTTTTTTGACAACATTCTGAGTAACTGCTGCCTATCGAACTATCGCTACGCACACTACATATGGTCTGTGCTGGTGGTGTGCACAAAACGATTAATCGATAACAAAACATATGTTTTCCGCCTTTTTGATTGGTGCGCCGTGTGGGGTGTAGGTGCATAATGCGTAGGTATTTGCTCAACATTGCCTACATTGGCACGAATTTTCGGTAAGCGAATCAAAATTAGAAAAAAAACACAATTTATGCAATTAAAATGTACTTTTAGTGGCATACAGAAGACCGTAAACAAGTTGGAGGAAGCGCGTCTAGATACGAATTCAATTCAGGGCTGTTTGGAGTTGGCATTGCGCGTTTTTCATCCTAAAAACGAAATCCAAACCGTGCTGTCCAGTCGGTAGGTACTTAAAATATATATACAGGTTTAATCAACAGCAACCATAATTGTGTTCAATTTACCAGCACAGATGCCGGCGTGCACGCCCTGCACTCGACAGTTCACGTCGATTTGGAACGCAGAGATAATAAATTCTACGATACGACCACGTTGACAGGTGTACTCAATCGAACCCTGGACAAGCAGAACCTGCCAATACGCGTGCTAAGTACGCAGCGCGTGCCAGACACGTTTCATTGCCGTTATCACGCCATCGGACGCACCTATTTATATCGCGTGGCAGTGGCCAAGAATGTGACACAGTCGAATACCATCAATAGTTTAAGGAACAAAGGCTACGAATCGTTTGTGCCCGTTGAGGAGATAGACAGGTGTTACTTTCTGCAGTAAGAAACTCTTTTAATTAGGCAATTCTTTGCCATTACTCATATTTCGGCTTTTGCAGGAATAATAACTTTGATATAGAACGACTGAAGAATGCGGCGCGCATGTTCCTTGGCGTTCACGACTTTCGCACCTTTATGAGCGTCAGTCGACAGAAGAGTCCCAGTCGCGACCATCCCATGTTCACGGTGCGCAAAATCGATGAGATTAATATACGTGCTGGACAAAGCCTTGCACTGGGCCCAAACGCAACGTTGGCATCACAAATCTACGACTATTGGGACATAGAGATCAAGGCCAAGTCGTTTCTGTACAAGCAGGTTCGACGCATTGTGGGCACGCTTCTGGCGCTGGCAAATGGCCGTATAGACGAACGCTGCATTTATGAAATGCTAACGATTCCTTCCAAGCACACCTGGGAGCCTCGTATACTGGTTGCGCCCGCGTCCGGTCTCTACCTGTGTCGTGTGCACTACAACGATACGGCTTTCGAGCTTCCAGACGAGACTAGTCCTTAAACCAGGAGAAACCATGATATTGCTGTATGAGCTGCAGAAGCGTCTGGCCAATCTAAGGCCCACCACTACGATTGTGACCACACCCACCGGCGCACGTTACATTGAACGGCGGAGATCCTCAACCGGAGAGGACAGCAGTCCAGAACAGCTGGAAGCACGCCAATACGGATTCGTTGTGGATACCAAACCCGACGCCGTGCCAGCATGCATTTTGAGCGAATTCCTTTATTTAGGCTCCCAGGACGCCGTTACTCCGGAAAACGTCTTAAAGTATAAATTAACGCACATATTAAGCGTTGGCATTGAAACGCCCAACGTTGACCTACCGCCAACGGTTAAGTGCAAGCATTTGCCATGCCTGGATCTGAACGAAACGAATATACTGCAATATGTGCTGCCCGTTGCCATAAACTTCATAGAGGAGGCGCATGCCGTAAAGGGATGTGTGCTGGTCCACTGCAATGCGGGCGTATCGCGCTCCGCTGCAGTTGTCATCGGTTATCTAATGCAGCGACGTGACATGTCCTTCGAGGAGGCCTACAATCTGGTTAAGTCGTGGCGGCCATGCATACAGCCAAACGCCGGATTCATGCAGCAGTTGAAAACATTTCATAAATCATAGTTGAATAGTTGGTAATACTGTAACTTGTAAGCAATATTTGTTTAATTAATAACTTGATTGTGTTGTAAGATTGAATTGACTTATGGACAACAAGTTCTTATAACTTTATTCAAATGGAATAACGACAGAATTTCTCACAAACTATTTCCACCGTTGACTTTCTAACCTACCTCGTTTCTAAATTGCCAATTGATAGCAGTCTGATAGCGTCTGATAGTTGGGAGTAAAATTCTCAATTTTTTTTCAATCCAATTCTTAAGAAATCATCTAAAATATACTTTATGTCCTTTCAGACTCGCCCGGGTCAGCAGCTCCTAATTAAACCATATTCATATTGAGTACTGAGGTCAAACTAACAGAGTGTTAAATTATGAGTGACTTTTTTGGACCGGCGCACAGAAAATTAGCAAGCGACCAGAATTCGTGTGAGAACGATGCGACACATTGCTTAGCATACCCACACACACCCACACAAACACATGTATGCGCAGAGATGAGCCAAAGCCTGAGATAAGCAGTCAGCAGTTCGTGTGTGTGTTCGCTGTCAATGTTTTTCTGCTCACGCTCACGCGCTCTGGATCCTCTTAGGCGCTGATGATCTGATCGCTGATTGGTCCAATTGATGTTCTCAAGTGCTCATCTTGCTGAGCGCAGTTTTTGTGGACCTGCGTAACTTTGCTCTGCGTCAGTGTGGCCCCATTAGGCAATAGGGCATGTTGTTGTGCTGCGGCCGCAGGTCTATTAGGCTGTTTTGTGAATGTGATACATACATACATAATTAGATAAGGGATTAGCACACATATGCATATACATACGTACGTGCATATTTGGCGATTTCTGCATACATATATTTGGGTAAGTGTTTCTTGCAAAGTTTCACAAAAATGAAATCAAAATTTAAAGAAGTCCATCAATTTTATAGACTATTACGAATGTTAAAGTGTCTATCCGAAATTGATATAATGTCAGAGTTTACCAAGAAAAACTATTGTTCTTTCGCAAATAATTAAAGATAAGAATTAATGCAAATATACACATACACGCATACATATGTACATATGCATGCATGTACGTGTGTGTATTCAGCGACTTTGCGTCTGCGCAACATAATTTTGTTTTAGTTAAACGGCAACAGTCGAAAGTATTAGTAGCCATAAATAAGATCTTCTAATGTTTGGACAAAAATGTAATCCAAATTTAAAGAACTTATTTCATTGTAATTTTGTTCTTGCCTCGCAACAAATTCGTGGCAGCGAGATGAATGTGAAGATAAGAAGAGAATGCAAATATACATATACATGTACACACACATATTTGTCGACTCTCACTGCACTCGTACATGTGTATGTATGTTTGTGTGAGTGTTTTCGCAATTGATATACATACAGTTATACTTGTGCTTGTGTATGACTTTTGTACACTTTGCATTCGCGCAGCGTGCTTGTGTTTTAGTTAAAGGGCGGCAGTCGAGAAAAGCTGTTTGATAAGATTATAAGTGATAATTTAAGTATTAATTGCCATAGAAGCTTCGTAAGATCAAAATTTGAAGAAGTCCATCGTTTTGATAGACTTTCAGTGTTTATTTTAGTGTCATTTCGTTTTCTTCTCACTTCGCAAAAAATACGTGAGAGCGCGATAAGTAAGAAGATAAGGCGCAAGCAATCATATACACATGCGCACATTGGACGATTCTCTCTACATGCATACATACATACATATATATGTTTTGGGTGTGTGTTTTCGCAATTGATGCAGAATCATGCTTGTGTATAATAGCTTATGCATTTCTACCTTTGAACGGCGCTCACTTCAATTGCTGTGCGCCGACTTTTGTCCACTTTGCGTCGGCGCAACATACTTTTGTTTTAGTTTAAGAGCAGCAGTCTAGTAAAGCTGTTTGATAAAATTATAAGGAAGTTGGAAGCCATAAAAACATCATAAGGTCAAAATTTAAAAAATCCCTCGTTTTGATGGACTTACACGAATGTTTAAGTGTTTATTTTAGTGTCATTTTCATCTCACTTATTAGCTAAATAAAATATACATAATATCCCTGCAGAATCGCCCGGGTCAGCACCTCCTAATTAAACCATATTCATATTGAGTACTGAGGTCAAACTAACAGAGTGTTAAATATTGAGTGACTTTTTTGGACCGGCGCACAGAAAATTAGCAAGCGATCAGAATTCGTGTGAGAACGATGCGACACATTGCTTAGCATACCCACACACACACCCACACAAACACATGTATGCGCAGAGATGAGCCAAAGCCTGAGATAAGCAGTCAGCAGTTCGTGTGTGTGTTCGCTGTCATTGTTTTTCTGCTCACGCTCACGATTATTTTTGGCGCTGATCATCTGATCGCTGATTGGTCCAATTGATGTTCTCAAGTGCTCATCTTGCTGAGCGCTGTTTTTATGGACCTGCGCAGCAGGTGCGACCTCATTGAGCAATATGGCATGTTGTTGTGCTGCGGCCGCTGGTCTATTAAGCCTGTTATAAATATCTAAATATTAAAAGGCAGCAGTCAGTTTGCTGTGCGCCGACTTTGGCCAGCAGTCGACCAGAGAGGGTTCTTTGAAAATGTAATAGCCATCGGGAATATCAATTGGCATGTAAATAAATCGCCTTCTGAGGTTGGACCAGATAGGGAAATACGGTTACATCAAAATACTTGCTTAATTCTAGTCGGTTCTGATATCTAACTTTCTTAGTGCTCTGTCTATTTTGAAGACGTTCACGAACCTCAAAAGGTATGTACTTCCGAAGTCTGACTTAATTTAAACGATATTAAAAGCTTACAAAATAAATTCATATTTGGTTTATTTGCAGCTCAATCTGCCATGGACAGGAAAACATTCAAGAACGTTAAATATCTGAATGACGTTGGTTATTTCATGCCATGAATTTGATATACCTTAAACAAAATCGTATTTAAATGTTGAATCTGCCTCGATTCTCAAATCTACATTTTATAGAATTCCGCCGGTTTTAAGGACTCAGGAATCTTTCAAGGTATGTCTTTTCAAAGTTGGACGTAATTAAAACGATGTAATTAAGCTTTTTATTTTTCAGCCTTATCTTCCACGCCAATGGACAACATTTGGTCAGCAAATGATTGCTGTTCATGGTACCTAGTTGACCTATATATCCTTGGTTATTCCATATCATGGATGCAGTCTTACCGTACCTAAAGGACGAAGTTCTTGCAAAATGCTTATGAACAGGGTCCAAAAATATGTATACTTTTCTTTTACAGCCGCCCCCAGCAGAAGCCCCTCCCCCTGAATGGTTGCTAGTTGACTAGGATATCCTTGGTTATACCATACCATCGATACAGTCCTTGGGAACCTAAAGGATCAGATCCTTGCAAAATGTGCATTGAAATGGTCCAAAAACATGTATGCTTTTTCTTTCAGGAGCCCTTTTACATTAGCTGCAGCTGCAGCTGTTATTTAACAGGCGGCTTACAGCACTCATTTTACATATTCTGCTAATTAACAGCACTCATTTAATTGAGTTACATTTTCGCCCCTTGATGCTATGCAATGAAAATTTTTATTCAAACCACTCGGCGACCTTCTGGGCATTTCTGTTCGCCTGGTATTTTAGTGGAATTTTAGGGCAAATTTGATACCGTGACGGTATGCAATGAATTTTTTCGGCCGCAAAAATATTGTACGTCGACCTTCTGGGCATTTCTGTTCGCCTGGTGTTTTTCGGAAATTTTAGTTAAATTTTGGGACCCAGCCGGCCGTTAGGGCGCCCCTTTGGGTATGCAACGAATTTTTTCGGCAGCTAAAAATATTTTTTGTCGACCTTCTGGACATTTCTGTTCGCCTGGTGTTTTTCGGAAATTTTAGTTAAATTTTGCCGATGGAGATATGACGTTCCAAAACGACATAACTCCAGCGCCAGCGGTTGCCACTGGAGATATGACGTTCCAAAACGACATAACTCCAGCGCCAGCGGTTGCTAATGGAGATATGACGTTCCAAAACGACATAACTCCAGCGCCAGCGGTATGCAATGGATTTCTAAAAACAGTTGATTTTTGAATTTTTAAATAAAAAAACAGGAATTTCGCTTTTATTTTAAATTTATTTATGTTTCAATTTATAAAATTGCTGTTTTTTATGCTAATTTTCTTAATTATTTCTCTTAAAATTATACAAAACGAGCATAATTTATAATTTTAGCTTATTTAAACTTAAATTAACTAAATCTGGCCTTAATTAAGTCCGATCCTTAAAAGATCTGCTTTGTCACTCGTGGAGGTCCTTAGAGGTCCTTATAGTCCTTAATCTGGCGGTCTGAAATGATAAAAACACATTTAAATTAAACATATAGATAATTCTATAAAATCGGAAAATTGGCCATAACTCGGGCATATCCTTGCAGATTTTCAAAGGACATGGTGCGTTAGGATCATATAGACGCCCTGCATCGATCTGCATCATAAAAATATAGGGTCATCTAAGAATCACATGACTCGAAATTGGACTTGTAAAATTTTCGTCCCGCAGCGCACGGAAATGGCCCGAAAACACAAATCCTTGAATATCTTCAAAACTACAAGGACGATCTTAATGAAATTTGGCTAGTTGATAGTCCTGGCCAACACAATTATTTTGACGTATGACTCGCCAGGATACGCAAGGATATGGTCAAGTTATGGCCTAATTTTTTCAAGCAAAATCGTCCTTAAAACTTTTTTGTCTGAAGGACTTTCGTCCTTTGGGTTGTAAATTGTTCAATAGGATGCTGAGGACTATCTACTGGCCAAAGGACATCCCGATAGTCCTTCAAATGGCAAAGTTAGCCCGGAATTTTTCGATTTTGGCCAATTTTGCGACTAACCCCCTAGGATAAATTTCGATGAAATTTTTTGTCGAATTCTGAAAAACCTTGAATGCCAATCGATAGTCCTGCTCCCCACGAGTTTAAAACGATATATCCTTTCGATATCCTTTAGTATTTGGCCGAGCTATGGCTATTTAAAAAATGTCCTTTTTAGAAAATAGGCTATATGTCGTTTTGAAGCGACATACCTCCGCCGTTGATCATGGCTTGCTTTTTAGTCGATTTGGGTCAAAATTTAGATTTTAATTCTTTTGATGCCAATCGATAGTACTGATCTTTAAGAGTCGAAAATGGTATAAAATAACAAAATCGGACATTATTTGGCCGAGATATTCCAAAAAAAGGATCAAAAGAGGTTGATTTTACAAACGAATCGGTTTTTGTTCAAAAACTTTTCTTAAGCCATCGATTTTTGATTTGTTTGAATGCCAATTGAGAATAGGGATCCGTACAAATTCAAAAAGGTATAAAACTTCAAAATCTGACAGTAATTACCCGAGATATTCAACAAAATTCATCAAAAAAGTTTTGATTTTTGAACCGACCCAGATTTTGACAAAAAATGTGATGTAACCCCTTGCTTTTTGGTCGATTTGGGTCAAAATTTAGATTTTAATTCATTTGATGCCAATCGATAGTACTGATCGTTACGAGTCGAAAATGGTATAAAATAACAAAATCGGACATTATTTTTCCGAGATATTCTAAAAAAAGGATCCAAAGAGGTTGATTTTACAAACGAATCGGTTTTTGTTCAAAAACTTTTCTTAAGCCATCGATTTTTCATTTGTTTGAATGCCAATTGATAATAGGGATCCGTACAAATTCAAAAAGGTATAAAACTTCAAAATCTGACAGTAATTACCCGAGATATTCAACAAAATTCATCAAAAAAGTTTTGATTTTTGAACCGACCCAGATTTTGACAAGAAACGTGATGTAACCCCTTGCTTTTTGGTCGATTTGGGTCAAAATTTAGATTTTAATTCTTTTGATGCCAATCGATAGTACTGATCGTTACGAGTCGAAAATGGTATAAAATAACAAAATCGGACATTATTTGGCCGAGATATTCCAAAAAAAGGATCAAAAGAGGTTGATTTTACAAACGAATCGGTTTTTGTTCAAAAACTTTTTTTAAGCCATCGATTTTTGATTTGTTTGAATGGCAATTGTTAATAGGGATCCGTACAAATTCAAAAAGGTATAAAACTTCAAAATCTGACAGTAATTACCCGAGATATTCAACAAAATTCATCAAAAAAGTTTTGATTTTTGAACCGACCCAGATTTTGACAAGAAACGTGATGTAACCCCTTGCTTTTTGGTCGATTTGGGTCAAAATTTAGATTTTAATTCTTTTGATGCCAATCGATAGTACTGATCGTTACGAGTCGAAAATGGTATAAAATAACAAAATCGGACATTATTTGGCCGAGATATTCCAAAAAAAGGATCAAAAGAGAGTTGATTTTACAAACGAATCGGTTTTTGTTCAAAAACTTTTCTTAAGCCATCGATTTTGGATTTGTTTGAATGCAAATTGATAATAGGGATCCGTACAAATTCAAAAAGGTATAAAACTTCAAAATCTGACAGTAATTACCCGAGATATTCAACAAAATTCATCAAAAAAGTTTTGATTTTTGAACCGACCCAGATTTTGACAAAAAACGTGATGTAACCCCTTGCTTTTTGGTCGATTTGGGTCAAAATTTAGATTTTAATTCTTTTGATGCCAATCGATAGTACTGATCGTTACGAGTCGAAAATGGTATAAAATAACAAAATCGGACATTATTTGGCCGAGATATTCCAAAAAAAGGATCAAAAGAGGTTGATTTTACAAACGAATCGGTTTTTGTTCAAAAACTTTTTTTAAGCCATCGATTTTTGATTTGTTTGAATGGCAATTGTTAATAGGGATCCGTACAAATTCAAAAAGGTATAAAACTTCAAAATCTGACAGTAATTACCCGAGATATTCAACAAAATTCATCAAAAAAGTTTTGATTTTTGAACCGACCCAGATTTTGACAAGAAACGTGATGTAACCCCTTGCTTTTTGGTCGATTTGGGTCAAAATTTAGATTTTAATTCTTTTGATGCCAATCGATAGTACTGATCGTTACGAGTCGAAAATGGTATAAAATAACAAAATCGGACATTATTTGGCCGAGATATTCCAAAAAAAGGATCAAAAGAGAGTTGATTTTACAAACGAATCGGTTTTTGTTCAAAAACTTTTCTTAAGCCATCGATTTTGGATTTGTTTGAATGCAAATTGATAATAGGGATCCGTACAAATTCAAAAAGGTATAAAACTTCAAAATCTGACAGTAATTACGCGAGATATTCAACAAAATTCATCAAAAAAGTTTTGATTTTTGAAACGACCCAGATTTTGACAAAAAACGTGATGTAACCCCTTGCTTTTTGGTCGATTTGGGTCAAAATTTAGATTTTAATTCTTTTGATGCCAATCGATAGTACTGATCGTTACGAGTCGAAAATGGTATAAAATAACAAAATCGGACATTATTTGGCCGAGATATTCCAAAAAAGGATCAAAAGAGGTTGATTTTACAAACGAATCGGTTTTTGTTCAAAAACTTTTCTTAAGCCATCGATTTTTGATTTGTTTGAATGCCAATTGATAATAGGGATCCGTACAAATTCAAAAAGGTATAAAACTTCAAAATCTGACAGTAATTACCCGAGATATTCAACAAAATTCATCAAAAAAGTTTTGATTTTTGAACCAACCCAGATTTTGACAAAAAACGTGATGTAACCCCTTGCTTTTTGGTCGATTTGGGTCAAAATTTAGATTTAAATTCTTTTGATGCCAATTGATAGAACTTATCGTTACGAGTCGAAAATGGTATAAAATAACAAAATCGGACATTATTTGGCCGAGATATTCCAAAAAAAGGATCAAAAGAGGTTGATTTTACAAACGAATCGGTTTTTGTTCAAAAACTTTTCTTAAGCCATCGATTTTTGATTTGTTTGAATGCCAATTGAGAATAGGGATCCGTACAAATTCAAAAAGGTATAAAACTTCAAAATCTGACAGTAATTACCCGAGATATTCAACAAAATTCATCAAAAAAGTTTTGATTTTTGAACCGACCCAGATTTTGACAAAAAATGTGATGTAACCCCTTGCTTTTTGGTCGATTTGGGTCAAAATTTAGATTTTAATTCTTTTGATGCCAATCGATAGTACTGATCGTTACGAGTCGAAAATGGTATAAAATAACAAAATCGGACATTATTTGGCCGAGATATTCCAAAAAAAAGGATCAAAAGAGGTTGATTTTACAAACGAATCGGTTTTTGTTCAAAAACTTTTCTTAAGCCATCGATTTTTGATTTGTTTGAATGGCAATTGTTAATAGGGATCCGTACAAATTCAAAAAGGTATAAAACTTCAAAATCTGACAGTAATTACGCGAGATATTCAACAAAATTCACCAAAAAAGTTTTGATTTTTGAAACGACCCAGATTTTGACAAAAAACGTGATGTAACCCCTTGCTTTTTGGTCGATTTGGGTCAAAATTTAGATTTTAATTCTTTTGATGCCAATCGATAGTACTGATCGTTACGAGTCGAAAATGGTATAAAATAACAAAATCGGACATTATTTGGCCGAGATATTCCAAAAAAAAGGATCACAAGAGGTTGATTTTACAAACGAATCGGTTTTTGTTCAAAAACTTTTCTTAAGCCATCGATTTTTGATTTGTTTGAATGCCAATTGATAATAGGGATCCGTACAAATTCAAAAAGGTATAAAACTTCAAAATCTGACAGTAATTACCCGAGATATTCAACAAAATTCATCAAAAAAGTTTTGATTTTTGAACCAACCCAGATTTTGACAAAAAACGTGATGTAACCCCTTGCTTTTTGGTCGATTTGGGTCAAAATTTAGATTTTAATTCTTTTGATGCCAATCGATAGTACTGATCGTTACGAGTCGAAAATGGTATAAAATAACAAAATCGGACATTATTTGGCCGAGATATTCCAAAAAAAGGATCAAAAGAGGTTGATTTTACAAACGAATCGGTTTTTGTTCAAAAACTTTTCTTAAGCCATCGATTTGTTTGAATGCCAATTGATAAAAGGGATCCGTACAAATTCAAAAAGGTATAAAACTTCAAAATCTGACAGTAATTACCCGAGATATTCAACAAAATTCATCAAAAAAGTTTTGATTTTTGAACCGACCCAGATTTTGACAAAAAATGTGATGTAACCCCTTGCTTTTTGGTCGATTTGGGTCAAAATTTAGATTTTAATTCTTTTGATGCCAATCGATAGTACTGATCGTTACGAGTCGAAAATGGTATAAAATAACAAAATCGGACATTATTTGGCCGAAATATTCCAAAAAAAAGGATCAAAAGAGGTTGATTTTACAAACGAATCGGTTTTTGTTCAAAAACTTTTCTTAAGCCATCGATTTTTGATTTGTTTGAATGCCAATTGATAATAGGGATCCGTACAAATTCAAAAAGGTATAAAACTTCAAAATCTGACAGTAATTACCCGAGATATTCAACAAAATTCATCAAAAAAGTTTTGATTTTTGAACCGACCCAGATTTTGACAAAAAATGTGATGTAACCCCTTGCTTTTTGGTCGATTTGGGTCAAAATTTAGATTTTAATTCTTTTGATGCCAATCGATAGTACTGATCGTTACGAGTCGAAAATGGTATAAAATAACAAAATCGGACATTATTTGGCCGAGATATTCCAAAAAAAAGGATCACAAGAGGTTGATTTTACAAACGAATCGGTTTTTGTTCAAAAACTTTTCTTAAGCCATCGATTTTTGATTTGTTTGAATGCCAATTGAGAATAGGGATCCGTACAAATTCAAAAAGGTATAAAACTTCAAAATCTGACAGTAATTACCCGAGATATTCAACAAAATTCATCAAAAAAGTTTTGATTTTTGAACCGACCCAGATTTTGACAAAAAACGTGATGTAACCCCTTGCTTTTTGGTCGATTTGGGTCAAAATTTAGATTTTAATTCTTTTGATGCCAATCGATAGTACTGATCGTTACGAGTCGAAAATAGTATAAAATAACAAAATCGGACATTATTTGGCCGAGATATTCCAAAAAAAAGGATCAAAAGAGGTTGATTTTACAAACGAATCGGTTTTTGTTCAAAAACTTTTCTTAAGCCATCGATTTTTGATTTGTTTGAATGCCAATTGATAATAGGGATCCGTACAAATTCAAAAAGGTATAAAACTTCAAAATCTGACAGTAATTACCCGAGATATTCAACAAAATTCATCAAAAAAGTTTTGATTTTTGAACCGACCCAGATTTTGACAAAAAATGTGATGTAACCCCTTGCTTTTTGGTCGATTTGGGTCAAAATTTACATTTTAATTCTTTTGATGCCAATCGATAGTACTGATCGTTACGAGTCGAAAATGGTATAAAATAACAAAATCGGACATTATTTGGCCGAGATATTCCAAAAAAAAGGATCAAAAGAGGTTGATTTTACAAACGAATCGGTTTTTGTTCAAAAACTTTTCTTAAGCCATCGATTTTTGATTTGTTTGAATGCCAATTGATAATAGGGATCCGTACAAATTCAAAAAGGTATAAAACTTCAAAATCTGACAGTAATTACCCGAGATATTCAACAAAATTCATCAAAAAAGTTTTGATTTTTGAACCGACCCAGATTTTGACAAAAAATGTGATGTAACCCCTGCTTTTTGGTCGATTTGGGTCAAAATTTAGATTTTAATTCTTTTGATGCCAATCGATAGTACTGATCGTTACGAGTCGAAAATGGTATAAAATAACAAAATCGGACATTATTTGGCCGAGATATTCCAAAAAAAAGGATCACAAGAGGTTGATTTTACAAACGAATCGGTTTTTGTTCAAAAACTTTTCTTAAGCCATCGATTTTTGATTTGTTTGAATGCCAATTGAGAATAGGGATCCGTACAAATTCAAAAAGGTATAAAACTTCAAAATCTGACAGTAATTACCCGAGATATTCAACAAAATTCATCAAAAAAGTTTTGATTTTTGAACCGACCCAGATTTTGACAAAAAACGTGATGTAACCCCTTGCTTTTTGGTCGATTTGGGTCAAAATTTAGATTTTAATTCTTTTGATGCCAATCGATAGTACTGATCGTTACGAGTCGAAAATAGTATAAAATAACAAAATCGGACATTATTTGGCCGAGATATTCCAAAAAAAAGGATCAAAAGAGGTTGATTTTACAAACGAATCGGTTTTTGTTCAAAAACTTTTCTTAAGCCATCGATTTTTGATTTGTTTGAATGCCAATTGATAATAGGGATCCGTACAAATTCAAAAAGGTATAAAACTTCAAAATCTGACAGTAATTACCCGAGATATTCAACAAAATTCATCAAAAAAGTTTTGATTTTTGAACCGACCCAGATTTTGACAAAAAATGTGATGTAACCCCTTGCTTTTTGGTCGATTTGGGTCAAAATTTACATTTTAATTCTTTTGATGCCAATCGATAGTACTGATCGTTACGAGTCGAAAATGGTATAAAATAACAAAATCGGACATTATTTGGCCGAGATATTCCAAAAAAAAGGATCAAAAGAGGTTGATTTTACAAACGAATCGGTTTTTGTTCAAAAACTTTTCTTAAGCCATCGATTTTTGATTTGTTTGAATGCCAATTGATAATAGGGATCCGTACAAATTCAAAAAGGTATAAAACTTCAAAATCTGACAGTAATTACCCGAGATATTCAACAAAATTCATCAAAAAAGTTTTGATTTTTGAACCGACCCAGATTTTGACAAAAAATGTGATGTAACCCCTGCTTTTTGGTCGATTTGGGTCAAAATTTAGATTTTAATTCTTTTGATGCCAATCGATAGTACTGATCGTTACGAGTCGAAAATGGTATAAAATAACAAAATCGGACATTATTTGGCCGAGATATTCCAAAAAAAAGGATCACAAGAGGTTGATTTTACAAACGAATCGGTTTTTGTTCAAAAACTTTTCTTAAGCCATCGATTTTTGATTTGTTTGAATGCCAATTGAGAATAGGGATCCGTACAAATTCAAAAAGGTATAAAACTTCAAAATCTGACAGTAATTACCCGAGATATTCAACAAAATTCATCAAAAAAGTTTTGATTTTTGAACCGACCCAGATTTTGACAAAAAACGTGATGTAACCCCTTGCTTTTTGGTCGATTTGGGTCAAAATTTAGATTTTAATTCTTTTGATGCCAATCGATAGTACTGATCGTTACGAGTCGAAAATGGTATAAAATAACAAAATCGGACATTATTTGGCCGAGATATTCCAAAAAAAAGGATCAAAAGAGGTTGATTTTACAAACGAATCGGTTTTTGTTCAAAAACTTTTCTTAAGCCATCGATTTTTGATTTGTTTGAATGCCAATTGATAATAGGGATCCGTACAAATTCAAAAAGGTATAAAACTTCAAAATCTGACAGTAATTACCCGAGATATTCAACAAAATTCATCAAAAAAGTTTTGATTTTTGAACCGACCCAGATTTTGACAAAAAATGTGATGTAACCCCTTGCTTTTTGGTCGATTTGGGTCAAAATTTAGATTTTAATTCTTTTGATGCCAATCGATAGTACTGATCGTTACGAGTCGAAAATGGTATAAAATAACAAAATCGGACATTATTTGGCCGAGATATTCCAAAAAAAAGGATCACAAGAGGTTGATTTTACAAACGAATCGGTTTTTGTTCAAAAACTTTTCTTAAGCCATCGATTTTTGATTTGTTTGAATGCCAATTGAGAATAGGGATCCGTACAAATTCAAAAAGGTATAAAACTTCAAAATCTGACAGTAATTACCCGAGATATTCAACAAAATTCATCAAAAAAGTTTTGATTTTTGAACCGACCCAGATTTTGACAAAAAACGTGATGTAACCCCTTGCTTTTTGGTCGATTTGGGTCAAAATTTAGATTTTAATTCTTTTGATGCCAATCGATAGTACTGATCGTTACGAGTCGAAAATGGTATAAAATAACAAAATCGGACATTATTTGGCCGAGATATTCCAAAAAAAAGGATCAAAAGAGGTTGATTTTACAAACGAATCGGTTTTTGTTCAAAAACTTTTCTTAAGCCATCGATTTTTGATTTGTTTGAATGCCAATTGATAATAGGGATCCGTACAAATTCAAAAAGGTATAAAACTTCAAAATCTGACAGTAATTACCCGAGATATTCAACAAAATTCATCAAAAAAGTTTTGATTTTTGAACCGACCCAGATTTTGACAAAAAATGTGATGTAACCCCTTGCTTTTTGGTCGATTTGGGTCAAAATTTAGATTTTAATTCTTTTGATGCCAATCGATAGTACTGATCGTTACGAGTCGAAAATGGTATAAAATAACAAAATCGGACATTATTTGGCCGAGATATTCCAAAAAAAAGGATCACAAGAGGTTGATTTTACAAACGAATCGGTTTTTGTTCAAAAACTTTTCTTAAGCCATCGATTTTTGATTTGTTTGAATGCCAATTGAGAATAGGGATCCGTACAAATTCAAAAAGGTATAAAACTTCAAAATCTGACAGTAATTACCCGAGATATTCAACAAAATTCATCAAAAAAGTTTTGATTTTTGAACCGACCCAGATTTTGACAAAAAACGTGATGTAACCCCTTGCTTTTTGGTCGATTTGGGTCAAAATTTAGATTTTAATTCTTTTGATGCCAATCGATAGTACTGATCGTTACGAGTCGAAAATGGTATAAAATAACAAAATCGGACATTATTTGGCCGAGATATTCCAAAAAAAAGGATCACAAGAGGTTGATTTTACAAACGAATCGGTTTTTGTTCAAAAACTTTTCTTAAGCCATCGATTTTTGATTTGTTTGAATGCCAATTGAGAATAGGGATCCGTACAAATTCAAAAAGGTATAAAACTTCAAAATCTGACAGTAATTACCCGAGATATTCAACAAAATTCATCAAAAAAGTTTTGATTTTTGAACCGACCCAGATTTTGACAAAAAACGTGATGTAACCCCTTGCTTTTTGGTCGATTTGGGTCAAAATTTAGATTTTAATTCTTTTGATGCCAATCGATAGTACTGATCGTTACGAGTCGAAAATGGTATAAAATAACAAAATCGGACATTATTTGGCCGAGATATTCCAAAAAAAGGATCAAAAGAGGTTGATTTTACAAACGAATCGGTTTTTGTTCAAAAACTTTTCTTAAGCCATCGATTTTTGATTTGTTTGAATGGCAATTGTTAATAGGGATCCGTACAAATTCAAAAAGGTATAAAACTTCAAAATCTGACAGTAATTACCCGAGATATTCAACAAAATTCATCAAAAAAGTTTTGATTTTTGAACCGACCCAGATTTTGACAAAAAATGTGATGTAACCCCTTGCTTTTTGGTCGATTTGGGTCAAAATTTAGATTTTAATTCTTTTGATGCCAATCGATAGTACTTATCGTTACGAGTCGAAAATGGTATAAAATAACAAAATCGGACATTATTTGGCCGAGATATTCCAAAAAAAAGGATCAAAAGAGGTTGATTTTACAAACGAATCGGTTTTTGTTCAAAAACTTTTCTTAAGCCATCGATTTTTGATTTGTTTGAATGCCAATTGAGAATAGGGATCCGTACAAATTCAAAAAGGTATAAAACTTCAAAATCTGACAGTAATTACCCGAGATATTCAACAAAATTCATCAAAAAAGTTTTGATTTTTGAACCGACCCAGATTTTGACAAAAAACGTGATGTAACCCCTTGCTTTTTGGTCGATTTGGGTCAAAATTTAGATTTTAATTCTTTTGATGCCAATCGATAGTACTGATCGTTACGAGTCGAAAATGGTATAAAATAACAAAATCGGACATTATTTGGCCGAGATATTCCAAAAAAAAGGATCACAAGAGGTTGATTTTACAAACGAATCGGTTTTTGTTCAAAAACTTTTCTTAAGCCATCGATTTTTGATTTGTTTGAATGCCAATTGAGAATAGGGATCCGTACAAATTCAAAAAGGTATAAAACTTCAAAATCTGACAGTAATTACCCGAGATATTCAACAAAATTCATCAAAAAAGTTTTGATTTTTGAACCGACCCAGATTTTGACAAAAAACGTGATGTAACCCCTTGCTTTTTGGTCGATTTGGGTCAAAATTTAGATTTTAATTCTTTTGATGCCAATCGATAGTACTGATCGTTACGAGTCGAAAATGGTATAAAATAACAAAATCGGACATTATTTGGCCGAGATATTCCAAAAAAAGGATCAAAAGAGGTTGATTTTACAAACGAATCGGTTTTTGTTCAAAAACTTTTCTTAAGCCATCGATTTTTGATTTGTTTGAATGCCTATTGATAAGATTAATTCAGCATTTCAATTTTGAATTCAATAAAAAAATAAAAATATGTCTAGAATTGGCGGGAGAGTTGTTATCGAACGGTTATCGAATATGTAATCAGTATATTGCAGCCCTGGCGCTCAGCTGCGCAACTGCGGCTACGAGAATAGAAAAATGAATCAATTGAAGGCCGCAATTCTGTTATTGGGGTTTCTTTACCACAATGCCAACGGCGACTGCGGCTGCAACAAGCTGGAGAGGGATGCTTCCGATGCCACTCAAACTAAGTCCGTGGAGCAGCCGGCGCAACAGGTGTGCCAGCAGCAGGGGCGCAATAAAAATAAACATTATCGCGACTACTATCCGGAGGCTGAGCCGGAGATTGCGGGCATGTCACTTATACCTGGCGGCAGTGTGAATATTGGCACAGATGAGCCGCATTTTGAGGCAGATCGAGAGGCTCCAGAGCGTGTGGTAAAGATCAAAGACTTCTACGTGGACAAATTCGAGGTATCCAATGCAAATTTTGCAAAATTCGTTGAAGCCACAAACTATACTACTGAAGCGGAACGCTTTGGCGATAGTTTTCTGTTCAAGACAATGTTGTCGCCAGCACAGCAGGCGGAGCTGGAGGATTACCGCGTGGCCAATGCGCTTTGGTGGTACAAGGTCAGCGGCGTTAGCTGGCGTAGGCCAAACGGCATCGCTAGCAATTTGCAAGGTAAGTTTTCCACCAACTGACAACATGATATGACTGCATCCTCATTGCTTTTCAGGTCTGGAGCAGCATCCAGTTGTGCATGTTTCCTGGCGCGATGCTGTGGCCTATTGTGCGTGGGCGGGCAAACGATTGCCCAGCGAGGCGGAATGGGAGGTGGCCTGCCGGGGTGGCAAGCAGCGCAAGCTATTCCCCTGGGGCAACAAGCTGATGCCCCAGGATAAGCACTGGCTGAACATATGGCAGGGCGAGTTTCCCGATGGTAACACCGCGCAGGATGGCTATCTATTCACATGTCCAGTAGATGAGTTTCGTCAGAACGTCTACGATCTGTACAACATGGTGGGCAACGTCTGGGAATGGACGTCGGATCTGTGGCAGGCCGGCGACACCAGCGAGAGCCCGAATCGCGTCAAGAAGGGCGGCTCCTATTTGTGCCACAAGTCCTATTGCTATCGCTATCGTTGCGCAGCGCGTTCCCAAAATACCGAAGACAGCTCGGCCAGCAATTTAGGGTTTCGATGTGCCAAGGATGCGTAAAATTAGTTCAACTATTATCTAACTAAATTAAGCTACTTTCAGAGACCTGCTGAGCTGATTTTTGATGAGTTAGTTGGTTGGAATGGCATTCGGATATATTTGTTATACTTCTTATGAATTTCCTGACATACCAGTCGCCTTACTGGGATATATTAATCCTTTGGATACACATGTAATGCACTTTTGATCAATAAAGCGGTATCTCTGATAAAGTTATACTTATTTTTACATATAGCTAAAGTAACATATAATAATAATACTGCAACTTGGAACAAACCTTAGATTTGACGAAGCGAAGAGCAGTCAACAATTTGCATGGAGTCCGTGCCGCCTGCATTGTGTATAAACGTATCTAAGGCAATTGTCTGTCTACGTTTCCTACGGCTAATTATCATACGAGATCGTCGACTTCTCTCCAACGTGGTCTCGTTCTTGCGTGGCGGCGGCTTTGGTTGATATGGCAAAGGTACATTATTCATGCGGCTGCAATGGAATCAAATTAATTAAAAAACCATAGCACAATTGATTTAGAGATCTGCACCTTAGACGGCACATATCACATGTTCCATTCTCGGGATGCGTGTGCTTGTCCCAGTAAATGTCTCGCACCAGCATGCCGCACCAGGCCTTTGTGTGCAGGTGTATAAACAATTTATTGGATCTGTATTTCGGATCTTGTGCGCACGACTGCACATGCCGCAGCCAGCCTCTCTTTTGGATGCGCACCAATCCGCAGCGAGTGCAATTTGTCCACTTCAGTATATCGGTTATGTTCACCCAATCACATTTCACCGCCAGCTTTGGCTTGATGTCCACGTCGGACATTGTATCCGCTTCCTGCTGCCCCTCTTGATCGTCGTCGGCCAGATCTATGATAGACACCGGACTGTTGATGTTGACGTTGTCTTCTGCAACCGCATATGGTTCGCGCTCGATGTCGTTGAGGCTTTCCTTTGACTGTGCTGGTGAGTCAGGGGCCCGATACATATGCTCTGTATCGCCATCCGTGCTAGGCATAGCGCGCAGCGGCGATAATGGTGTATTTTCGGGAAACGGCGGCCATATTTCCGAATACACAAATACATGCAAAGAGCCGCCAACACAGGGTCCGTGCGCCTCCATTGGCGACAACTCACGCCACATATTGCAGTGAATGCATTTCATGCGAGGTGGCTGCGCACAACAAAAACAATGATCCTGATGGGCTCCCGCGAAGGCGAGGCATAAAGTCGAATTGGCGTTGCAATCGAGCGCTCCACATTTGCAACAGACGCATTGCAACATGATGTGCAGCGCTTCTTTCCTTATCTCCGAGCAAAACTGCAATCAACAGTTTATAGAGCCATTCGCGCAACTAAATATGTTAATGGCAAAAACAGAAGATGAAGAAGTTCTTGCTTGCCGCCAAAAGTTAAGCAGCCCATTCAAATGTTTTGCTCAATATGGTAATTTAAATTTAGTAAGTCTGCCAAATTAGCGCAATGTTTTTTATATTTTATCTATTTATTATTATGTTTTGGCAGACGATTTTCCAATTGCGCAGCGAGCACGACGAAAACAATGTGCTTAAATGTCACGATGAATTAAAAAACTATCGATAGGTTCAGGGCAACACTGGCCTGCTTATTGTTGAAAGCTATCGATACTAATCGAGCCGCTATATTTAAAACAAAATTTGAATTAAATGGCGGAGAGCCGAATGCGAATTAAATAATTAAAAATATTGAATTGCCTTTGGATACTACTTAAGAACTGCATTTGTTTTTTTTTTGGGGTTATGTTTTACAAATTAAGAACTAAACATACCATTAGTCGTACGTCGATATTTATATACTTTTGATGTCCACAGATTGAGTTTGATTGATCAATAAAGTACAATCTATTTTATGGTTATATATACAAAATTTGTTTGTTTTACATGGCACAGAGGGGTCCCTTTTAGCTTAGTTTACTTAAATATGTCGTGTAAGGTCATTCACTCGGACTAAAAATATAGTTTTATCTTGATTTCCGTGTCGGAAGTTGCTTGCAACTTCTGCTGAACCACTTGATCATTGGCCAGATCTATGAAAAATCGAATTTACAGAGCTTGGCGCCAATAAATGTGCTACTCACCAGAAAAGAAGATAAGACATCAATTGTTAGCCGCCACAAAAGATCTTGTATAGATTGTGAATTGAATAAAGTGCACTGGATTGTATATTTTAATTAGAGTTTCCGCCAGACACCGCCAAATTGATTTGGTCAAACTTTATGATCCATTTTTGAAGTTCACATTGTGTTATCGATATTTACACGCAATGTTGACGTATATATATTTTCGAGCGTTAGCGCTACTTTTCGTACACGTGGGTACCGTAAAATACCGGGAAGTACTTACAATAATCTTAATCAGTTTGCAACAAGTAAGTGACAATTATTTAATATATATTATTTTATTACTATTCATTCATAGTCTGCGCTTACGTTAAATCGCGTAATAATATTTATTTGTTACGAACAGTATGGTATGGCTAATTATTATTTTTCTTGTGTATTGCTGACTATTGCCTTGCGCAAACGAAAATGT
The DNA here is from genome assembly GCF_003285875.2 of Drosophila novamexicana. Lineage (NCBI taxonomy): Eukaryota > Metazoa > Arthropoda > Insecta > Diptera > Drosophilidae > Drosophila > Drosophila novamexicana. Next base: position 2,933,861 of record NW_020824814.1, read on the forward strand.
TTTTTGCAAATCTTACAGATTTTGACTATGTATGTGTATATGTATGTTTTTCCGCTACATGCTAGGTTTGCGTATTATTATTAGTTATGGGTATACGAAGCGTTAAAGCTATTTCTATGACATACTACATACATAATATTATCTGCTGAAATGCTTTACTGATACAACATAATTTTGCGTGTGCCGCATTTTGAAATAGAAATGTACAAAAGGAAACCTAGATTTAAGTATTAAGGAGTGCTATTTACAGAGACTTAACCTCAAAAACAATAAATATAAGCTAAATGTAATCGTTATCGTTATCGTAATCGTAATCGTAATCGTAATTATTATGCATATTTATCGCAAAATATATATACATATGCGTGATCCATGTACACATATATGTATGATATCGGGAGATGTGCATTTTTCAGATGTTTGCTCCAAAATATCACAATGCAAATGATATATGTATTCATATATATGTATATATATATATATATGTATATCGAGGATCGATGCGTGCGGGGATGCTGTTGGGTTTATTGCATAGTCAAAGCGTGGTTACCAGAGTAAGGAACATTGCCAGCTGCCTGCCTGGAAGACCTTGGAAGCCTACGAAATACTGTCTGCTTTGGATTGTCGCCTCGAAGCACAGCTATCAATTCAGGCTCCATCTCCGGCGGACAATTTAACGGCCTGCAGCATCACCGTCTTGAGATCACGCGCCAGATTATTGATGTGCACCACGGAGTCGACCATTTCTTGGACGGCACTGCCGCTGGGGAAATGTGCCGCCGCCTTCTTGGACTTGAGCACACAGGTCTTGAGCGCATCGGAGAGGGCATTGGTGCAATGCAGTATCTTCTCGCGCAACGCCTCCTTGGAGATATTGCGATGCACATCGTCACCAATGCTGACCAGATTATGTGCGCTGACCACAACAAACTTGCCGTAGGCGATGAAAAACTTCGGCGGCTGATTCTTCTCTACCGTCTCCAGGAACGAATCGATCGCCTGCAGCAGATTGCCCATATGCGTGGTGATCTGCTGCGCATAGTAGCGCACCACCTTCTTGTCCTTGTCTGTCATCTCCGGCGACTTGTTGGGCGCGGCTGTGGGCGTGGTGGGCACTGCCGCGGGCACCGACGTGCCCATGGCCGTGCACTCGGCGATCTTGAGCGCGCAATCGAACTGGGTCTTGAGGCCGGCGGGTATGGCATCACGTAGAGCCTGATTCTTTTTGGCAGCGGCATCCTTGGACTCGAAGGCCACATAGTCGTAGTCCTCCAGCCACTCGGCGCTGCCGCGACTGCTCCCATTCTGTGAGCCGGCCTGCTCCGCGGGCAGCTGGCGCTTGAACAGAAGCGAAGCATTGCCCTGGATGAAGCTGGTCGTGGAGCGCACATCCTCGGTGAGTGTCTGGGCGCAGGCCATCAGCTGATCCAGACTATCGGGTGGCCGGCAGCCGTGCTTCTCATCGCTGCGCGCCAGCTGTTCCACGGACCAGCCACCACCCTGTGCATCCAACGCCTCGGAGGAGTCCTGGATGAGCTTGTTGGCATCGCGCAGGGCACGCACCAACGGCCGCAGCTTAAGGGCCAAATTCCTGTCCTCGGAACGCTGCGCATTGCCCAGAGCACCTTCGCCAAACTCGGCCAGATCGTGCAGCGCGGTGCGCAGACGCAGTGCAGCCAGCCGCAGTTCCATAATGTGCGGCTCCAGCTGTGCTCGGGTGCGCCAATGCGGCACCACAAAGCTGAGCAGACGCGTTATGGCCTGCGTTGTCTGCGACTGTAGCTTGGCCAGCGTCTCCAGCGCCGAGTTCAGCTCCAGCGGCAGCTCCTTGGTGCTGCTCAGCGCTTGGCTGCCATTGGTGGGCTGGTGGGTTGACATGCGCTGCTGCTGCTGATCCTGCTCCTGGAGCGGCGGCAGCAGCGGAAAGTCGTAGCTGGCGGCATGCGGCCGCTGATGTCGCACGGGCAACGGATTACGGCGTGGTATATCATAGTCCGGCATGTTGGCCAGCGAGCTGCGATTGGAGCTGGAGAAGCTCAGCGACAGGCTGTCGCTGGTCAGCAGTGAGGATGCCGAACTGCTGGGTGTTAGCGTGTGCTGCGGCTGCTGCTGCTGCTGTTGCAGCAGTGGGCGTGGCACATCGTAGGACTCCTCCTCAATGGACATGGAAGCGCCGACGCTCTTGAGCGAATCGAATCGGGCGCCCAGCGCAGAGCCCGTTGTGGGCGTTCGCACGCCCTGCCTGCCCGGACCATCATAGTTCAGGGGCACAGGCGTCGCCGGCTTGGGTATGTCGTAGGTCTCGAACTCGCTGCCGTTACCATTGCCATTGCCATTCGGTGTGCCCATCATCATGCCGAGGTTCTGATAGATGCTTTGGTTGCCGTAAATCTGCTGAGGATGCGGTGAACGCGGCGCTCCACACAATGTTCCCGGCGAGCTGTTGTAGATGTACACATCCCCGTGCCGCTGCGGCGTAATGACCTGCAATTGGAGAAGGAAGAAGCGAATTAGAGAAGTACTTCGAGTGGGTAGCCGTTCGGGTGGGGCTCTTGGCTTGGCACAAAAGCAAATACAGTCCAGTTCATATTCATTATGCGAATTTTTCTTGGGATCTTTTTCATTATGAGGCAACCAGATATGGCTCTCGTAAAGGAGAAGTACAGACTAATTAGATGTTAGTACAGACTATTTAGATGTTAGTACAGACCTCCCTAATGCTTATCGTAAATATATCAATTGAATCGTTAATTCCCCAAACGGAGCACAAATTTTAGGGTTCAGGCTCCCGAGAAAACGCAAGACGAAAATTCATCTTCAATTTCTTAATCATCGGACATATTTTTAAAAATTTATAATCATAATAATTTTAATAATTTCGGACATATTTTGAATAATTTGTTTAAATTTATATTATTTAAAAAAAAAAACATTTAATTGGTTTCTCAGTTCTTTTAGTTGAAAATTTCAATTGTAATAATAACTGAAATTGTAGTGGTAATTCCCATTTTATATATATTTTTGTCTATAGCTGTCGTTGCCGTGGCTAGGTAAGCCCGTGAAACTCCGCCCTTTACTACGCGTGACTTGTATCGATTTTCACAATTGTTGTTATAGGACCTTTTCCGCATTTTATGAATGAAAAGCAAAATAGCCGAGCACGAGTATGGCGCACACCTGTCTGTCTGGCTGTAATTGGTCTCAAGCAACTATCACATTTTGTTATCAATTAATGCCAAATTAATCAACAAAGAAAATTCAGGCAGACAAAATGAAAAGCTGCGCTGAAGAAAACTTCACTGTTCAATGGGAAAAACTTGACTGTGAAATGGCCCCGAAACGAAATTGCAAATAGTGCAGCTTGTAAGAAAAATACTGGGAACTGTTTAGGGCATGCGCACAAAAACACTGGGATATTTAGCGGCTGCAGCTCAATGCCGTTCAGTGTCAAGGTAAAATGAACCTGAACCTGAGCTAAACAAAGAACCAAATAGTGGGAATTCGCATAAAAATGCAATGGGAAGAGTAGAGAAACCTGGGAAGAGCATAATTCTGCAGTCTGATGCCGCATAATGCATAAGGAACAGAGCCTTAATATTATTTACTTTTGCCTAATATGCTGCGGCATGACTGGGCCATCTGCTCGATTGATGAAATATTATTACAGCCATATGCCAAATTCATCAATAGCCGCAGCTACCCTAATTATAATGAGCACGCATCGAGCTGCCACGCCTACCGCCGAATAAAAAAAAAATAAAACAAACAAATAGGCAGCATATTGAATCGATTCGCAATTAGGTAAACCGTTAAGGCCAACCCCTAAGGTAGGGCCAGGGTTAGGGACAGGGGCAACCCTTAGGCGGCTACCTGAAGTGCGTCCACTTTGGCGGCAGTTGCTCTACGTTCCCTCATCCGTTCGAGTCCTTTTGAAGTGTCAGTTGACGCGTAACACGAGTCACAATTCGCCAATAACAAATATGCTGCTTCAAAAGGATACTCACATATAGAAAAGTCGATCCTTAAAACAGCTGCAACACAAAAACGGCACTAAAGGAGGCTCTTATCAACTGGGATAAATCAGGGCAGCTGAACTTCATTTGGAAGTCAAGACAAGATAGGAAGACAAGCTTCGGAAAACCGAAGATTAAATACTCTTCTAGACATATGACTAAGGGCTTCGCGAATAGATGAGAAGAATAGAGAAGCGTTTAATAGTGGAGTTTTTTCCAAGATTTATCGCCTCGAATGTTAATACCGTTCAAGAATGTATATATATACCTTATTGACTCGCAAGCATCATCTGCTCCTATGCGTTACATAATTCACGCTAACCTTATAATACTCTCTGCAAGGGTATACAAAAGGAGCCATTGGGTAACCTAAGACCCGGTGCGCAGCGTTTCTTTTGGGCTCGGCCTGAATCTAGTTTTTATGAAATGGGTCAGCACAGCGGGATTGGCGATGCGGCCTGGCTTCAAGGAGGTCACTTTTCTTTGATTTTTCATGCTGATTTTTCCAGGCAATTTTGCGTGACTTTTCCATTTGTTTTTTGTTTATGCTGTTATTGTTTGTCTGGCCTCGATTTGTGCTATGGAAAGCGACTGTTGTTCCCATAGATCAGAAATGTATGTTTATGACACATTTGGGGCAACTTTTTAATGGGTCGCGCCACCTGCCACACCCCTCGCCCATGTTGCGAAATGGGCCATTAAAATGGCCGCCCGGGGGCGCAGCATTATTAAATTGGCAACAGCTCGGTTTGTTAGCTGAATTCTATCTTTCTTTGGCTTTCGGCCATTTTTAATTGGATTTTGATAGTTGAAAGTTGAAATTCACAGCACGATCGCAAACGTTTCTTTTTAGTTTTTTACATTTGCTTTTTTTTATGGCAGGATTGTTGCTTCTGTGCGAGAATCTTTCAAATCTTTTCGGCTGTCACAACAGTCTATGCTTGTTTTTTATGGCCCTGTTTAAATTCCATGGAGCACAGAGCACGGTAGCCGCACAAGATTTGTATCTTTGCAGCTCATTTGATGCATTTCAATGCTGCTCTCACACCTTCCACACCTGCACGCACACGCACACACACATATCGGAGAAGGGGCATGGACAGTTCTTTGACAAAATTTCAACATTTTCTCACGTACCAAATACAAGAACAAAAAAACATTTGTACAAATATGCAAATTGTTGTTAAGTAAATTTAAGCTGGCGGCCATTGAAGAGAGGACGGAGGGAGGAACTGCGTTGGGGTGAGTAGCTAATATGCCCGCAGGCTGTATCTTTAACTGATACCCTGTACGAATTGAGTATAGGGTGTTTCAGAGGCTAAAGTATATATATATATTCTTGAACAGCATCAACAGTACAACAGCCTTGTTCTACGTACTCTCAATGAAGCTCATCATTCAGCACCACAAACACAGAGTATCTAATAGTCGCACACGCCCGACAAAAGCACTCTTACTTGCTTCTTTTTAATATTTATTTCTGTGGCGTCATGCTGAGATCTTGCCTCAATCAGTGCCGCAAATTTCAAGTGCTTGCTTTTGGAAAACTTAATTAATGGCTATTTATTGAGGTCCAGAGCTGATCATTAGGTTGAATTGAAACCGTTAATCCCTAGGATCGGCGCTGGCGACCTTGCCATATATACACACATTGTGTGTGTATTTATATATATTTGGAGCGCAGGCGATTTCACAACATTCAGATGGCAAAGAAATCCGCATTCGCATTGGCCTCATGCTCCTCCTCCTCCTCCTCGGAGCGGGGCTAGGTCTTGCCTTAAGGGGCAGAGCTCTTCTCTTCTTTATAAGTTCGTCTAACTTTGGTCATGCACAAATCTCGGCAGAGCCACAGACAACAACAACAACAACAATAACAACAATGAAGAGTTATTGTTGTCGCATTTGCTTCTGGCTGGCATTTTGTGTCCATTTTTGGTCATTGAAATAAAAATGACATGTTTTCCTCACACACAAACTCGAAAACTCTTTTTGGAAATGCTCCAGCAGCAGCAGCAGCAAGCGGACTCTCAGCTCCAGCCAGAGAGCTGACCACATTGCCATAAATCTTGATGCAGTTGGCTGCAGTTGGCCATTCGGCAACCTGACTTGGACTTGGAATCGCGGACTCAGCGGCAGACGCAGACGCGGACGCGGACGCAGTTTTATGGGCAGTGCGTGACCACGCTTGGTGGAGTCTTGGTCTTTCAGACTCTTATGTGGGCTCAAGGAACTCGAAATTGTCACAATCTTGGCCGCTGCCTAACGGTGGAGCCGTCCGCTTGGCTGCTTTGGTCTCTCAGTCTCAGTCTCTCGGTTGCCGTCTCGGATTTGGCCACTGTCCCCGCTGGGATTTATTTTTGGTCAGGCCGACAATGAGACGTAAATATTTATGTGGTTTTACTTATTTTGTTGACGACACCAGAAACAGGCCTCTGCGCAATATTGTAAAGTTTGTTTGTATTGATTATAATAATGTGTGAGGGTTTATATTTTAGCCACAGCCATAAATTATAATCGCTTTTTCATGGAATTTAACCATGTCTCTATGAATGCTTTTAACAAATTTTGCTTCCACTTTTTCTCTAATTTTTAAGCTAAAAATTGTGCCAAAAATTAAACTGTTTTTTATAACAAATGCAAGAACGTTGAGGGCAAAGCTTAGGAAAGAAATATATATAAGATAGCTTGAGCTTGGCTCTTAAAAAATGCTAAAAAACAAGCTACACATTAAAAGTTCTTTAAAATAAAGACTAACTATGACATAATGTAAATAATCTCGGAGAAATGCTTGTCTCTGAATTCCACTGTGATTGAAAAAGAAGCTCTTGAGCTCTAGAGTATCAATCAGAATTGAACATATTGGAAAGAAAACATTGAAACAAGTCAAACATTTTTAAAACAAGATTTTTCAAACATAAAATAAGCGATAAACGTTCTTAATGGCAGTGCAATGTTAGATACTATTCAATTATAATGTTTGAGTCTGGCATTTTGGAATTTTAAGGCTAAATTCACATTCTCAGTTTAAGAAATTTTATGTGGATTTTAAAAACACTTGCACTTGAATTAAGCACAAATTTTGAAGTTTTTTACGTGAGTACTAAGGAAGCTAGCAGCTATGTTTATAGCCTTGTCTAAGGGTATTCAAGATTCGACTTTTGAAGAATCGACACACGCTCAGCTTATCGGGCTGGCTGGCGAATAGATTTGTTGTGGAACGTGGGCTGGCCTCGCGGCAGACACTTGCAGCATTTGGGCTGCCCAACAATGTTGCGCAACAATTCAGTTCAAGACATTTCCGTTCTCAATTAAGTTTCGGGGAATGCAGCTGATACGCACATGATATGTGGCACTCGGAACACAAAGCTAAAGACGGCTTGGACGGCACTTGGGAAATTGTTCAACTCGTTTACACCTGTTGGCGGCACTCAGGTGTTAGTGGCTAGCCAACTCGGCTGGGTTCCAAGCCAAGTGCGAGAGTTGAGAGTGAAGCAGCTCCTCCTCCTCCCTCCACCGTCCTCCATCTGCCCAGACCAGTGTCAGCTGCGTTAAGTTTTTGACGCTTTCGAGTGGAGCTTTTCAATTTGACGTGCCATTTTCCTTGTGTTTCTTGTGGCCGAATCAATAAAACTTAACAGCATAGACAAGTCAAATTGAACAAAAGCGGCATTTAATTTTTTACAGCTACCACTTCAGACTCCCCCTTCTCCTTCCCTCGCAGCCACTCGCAGCCAGCGGTGCATTTCGCTGTGGAAATGTCGAGGTCTCGTCTCGTCTCCGCCATGGCAAGAAAGGTTTCACCAGGCATCAACGCAATCTTCCACTGCGCCAGTGGCAACAAAATCCGTTGCAATTTGCAGTTGCAGCTTTTGTTGATTGGACTCAAAACCGATGGACAGACAACAAATCAAATGTCTGATAGGCGAATGAGGGGGAGGTGGAGGAGGAGGGGGCGTGGCCGCTTCTCCTTCTGGCGCAGCGTTTATTTGAAATTTGAATTTATGGTTTCACTTGGCTGCAAAAAGATTGATAGCTGCCGATAATGCGAGGAAATGTTTACGAGACTCTATAATTTGTAGTTTATTTTATTTGATTTGCTGCGCCAAGTGCGAAGAAAAGCGAAAGTCTGAGAGACCAACAGACCAACAGGCCCATAGATTATACAAAACATAAAAATAAAAAGAAAAAACCATCCACACAGATGGCAAAGTTCAAAGCTGGAACGCCTCCATTGCATGTGGTGCTAATGATAATGGACAATTATGAATGCGGTTATGCAAGGTCCAAAGTGCTGGAGGAGGAGCTCGTGGAGGAGGAGGAGGAGGGGGAGGTGATGGTGGTGGTGGAGGAGTGCACTGACACGGATTGCCAAATGAAATTGAAAGGCCTGAACGAAACAATTGCCATGGGTAATTGTCCATTGAGTGGGTCAAACAGCACGATGATGTGTTGGAGATATGGCTGCAAGCCCGACAAAAATGTTAAGTGGTTCGCTTCACGGTTTGAATCAATGACTGAACCCGCTTTTCACATCTATGAAGCCAAAATTGAGTTGGCGATTTGCGTAATTAAATATGTTTTTAAGCCTTACAAATATTGAAACAACATATTTCAATAGGGTTCCGTTGAGGCTGAGGTTCAGCTTGTTCTTAATCCACTTGCTGCGGCTTAAGGTTCCTTTAAAGCCTTTCCTAGAGCATCCCAAATTCGATTTGGTTAAAGTCAACTTGAAACTTAAGCTAGCTGCTTCAGTTATTTGCATATAGAGTTTCATATTATTGTAACAAATGCCAGCTGTCTGGCCAAGTGCAAATTATTCGTTTCCTTTAATTACGGACATCGATTTGGCAAATCAAGGGGAGTGAGACTAGTCCATGGAGCAGAAGATCAACTGAAATGCAAATAAAACGCATGTCCAGCTGACAAATTGGCAAATTACGAGCCATATGCAAAGACAGGCCAAAAAAAAAAAAAGTAGGAAAAACGGAAACCCGTTGGACATGCGCACACGCAGCCTGCAGCTGGCGGCGATGCAGTGCATCAGCCCCAGCCTCAGCCTCAGCCACAGTTTCAGCTGCAGCATCCACTGGAATCTCTTGCCGACTCTCCACTTGGCTCTTATTAATTGCACAATTACGACACGCAATTGACGTGCAGAGTGAACGATGGCCGGGCCATAATGATGGAAAACCGGCGGACTCGAGAAATTACTTTCTTTCACTTTCCAGACGGATATCATAATTCAGAAAAAAAAATGCAAAATTAAAAAAGTGCAGTAGCCACGACCCAAAGACGAACAAGCCAAAAATAAATAAGCCAGACGATGCCAGAAATGCCAAAAAACCAAAAAAAGAAACAGCAAAAAACAGGAAAAGAAAGTTAAATTCGGCATACCGAAGAGTAGATACCCTTTGCATCTGCTATCTATATTGCTTACGATTTTAAGGTTATGTAAGGAAATATCGCGAGAATCAACCCATTTTTCCTTACTAAGACTTAAGACTAAGACTAAGACCTATTGATTTGATATAGTAGTCCATTGTTGACTTGATTTAGTTTGAATAAAGAAGCAGCATTAAAATCCAATTTCGTTATGATATTTAAAAACATAAAGAACTTTCGTTTCTATTGTAGCTATATGATATAGTATTGCGATCTGGTCGATTTGCATATCCGGTCGAAGACATCTCCTTCTCTGCGTTGCACATTTTATGACAAAGTTTAACTACCCTCTCAAAGGGCATCAGAAAAATCAAATTAAATGAAAACTAAATGAAATGATATCAATTAGGAGCAGCCCCAGGGGCGTCTCGAGGGAGTTGGTTGCCGTCAAGGAAACGCAGACGAAGCGTTAAATTAAAAAATAACAAAATTTAAAAAAAAGGAAACAGAAACTGCGTTTAACCTACCTTGTTCGGCGAGACATGCCACGATCTGCGTGCACCGCGGCCCTGGCCGTTGGATGAGGCTGAGCCTGTGGATTGGCTGTCCGCATTGCTGCCAGATGCACCCGATGCGCTGATGATGGAACCGTTCTCATAGATCTCCGCCGAGCAGATGGAACTGTTCAATGTGGCCGTACTGGCCGCCAGCGAGGGTATTGGCGAACTGGCCGGCGATGGTGAGAAACAGCCCGAATCGTACGAGTTCAAGATGCGTAACCGGTTGCCGGGGCAAAGACCCTGTAAATAGACCAAAAATAAAACAAGGTTTTAGAACTATACAAAAAATAAAAGCAAGCGAATTTTAGCAATTGATCTCTAAAATAATAGCTAACTTAATTTCTAAATATTTTTCAATTAGATTTCCATAAAACTTGACAAGAAATAGGGATAAGAACTCACTGATTTCGAGCTTAAGATAAGAACTTGTTAAATTTTAACTATGTAGATAATATTTACTACAAGACAAATTTCAAAGATTGAGTTTAGGATTTTGGGCTTTAGATCAGAACTTGTTGATAATATTTAGTACAAAAGAAATTTCTTAAATGAAGTTTAGGATTAAATCAGAACTTTGTAAATTTCGACCTTAGCTGCATTTTGCTGCGAATTGAGTACAACATGCTGGAATATTTCTCGAGGGAACTGGGCTATCAGTCAAAATTCATGGCTGCCACTCAATGAGTCCAATTGATTTCGATTGCTTTTTTATTAACTGAATGCCGAGTGCATTCTTAATTAATAAAGAATATATATAGAAATATTATATATAAAAAAGCATAAAATAAATTGCAATTTTTTAATTGCCTGTCAAGCTGACTTTAAATCGAGTGCAGTTGATTTTTTTTTTGCAGCCGATCTTTTGTCAATTTTCTTGACATCTGTGTGAGACTTTTTGATGTGATATACGAACTGAGTTTCCATTGCCAGCTTCAAAGAGGTAGGAAAAAATCTTGTCAACATGTGTTGCAGCTTATTTCAATTTTATTTTAGCCGTAAACAACGAAAATTGCGCCCCGTTTCTTAATTTTTTTTTTAGCAAGTGCTGAATAATTTATGCTGCATATTTTTTTGTTGAAAACATTTTTAAACTTTTTAGTTTTTTTTTTTCATTTTATTTTAAATTTATGTATGAAAAACATTGTTGTTGCCGCTGTCGCCACTCAATTGGCCGTTTTTGGGTTAATTGTTTCCATTAAAAAGTGCGGCTACTTTTTAATTAACGACAATTGGCCGACACCGAGTATCTGAGTATCTGTATCTATGTATCTGTGTATCTGTGTATCTGTGTATCTGCAGCTATGCATGTGTCTATGGCCATCTAAAGCGATTTTGATTTCCATTTTGATATGTGTTTTGACACCAACAGACAGACCAGACAGACACCGCCAGCCTATCGCCGCATGAGTGTACTCATGAGTACTCGTGAGTGTTTGAGTGCTGAGTGCTGAGCCCGGCCAATTGAGTTGTTAATTAAAAATATGTTCGGAGCTGCAATTTTGCCAGCGACGTGCAAAAATGTTTTCAAGCTTTGCCCGTTGATCAGTTTTTAATTTAGACAACGGGTGTGTGTGTTTTTTTTTTTGTTGGGGTGGAAATTTTTGTGTTGCCATTTATAAGTTTTGTATTTGGGTTGGGTCTAATCGGGGCAGAGCTTCAAGGTTGCATATTTTGAACATGTGAACATTAAGAGATCACAGATTATTTGCCAAACAATAGAGGAAATAAAGTTATTAAGTTGAAGCAGGGTAATCTATGAAATTAGTGTCGCGAAATGCCAGAAATTATACTTAAATAAACTTCAGTTATCTGAAAAATTAATTATTAAGCAACGATTGCGGTTGCTTGGCCTCGCATTTGCTTTATTATTTATTTATTATTTATAAGTATTTCGATAAATAAATAAAACTTATTTCAGTCCAACCAACATTTAATATTATGCAAAAACACGCGATTATGAAAATTATTATTATTATTGTAATTATAATTTAAAATTCTTCGCAAATGAAACACATCTGCAGTTCACTTCTTTTGTTCAATATATAATAATAAAATGTCAAATGGAGAAAATGCAAGTAAACATATAAACATATCAAATCAACATATCTCGTGTAAATATTTTAAGCCTAATGATAATAAACTTTGAAAACAACGCACGTAAACTTTTGTAAGGCTTTTTATTATTTACAAAATATTTCTACGAAATCTGTTTTAGAACAAAATCCTTCCCAAATTCTTGGCATAGTTTTGAATATATTTTAAATATTTTTTTCAAATTCCAGCAGAAATAATAAAAAGTTAATCAACATGCAGAGCATGCTTCGAAGCGTTTGTTTGCCCACTTTTTCGACTATTTTCATGCTTTCAGCCCAATTAATTGATATTCTTTTTGTTGAACAAGCTTAACAAACTGTGAAACATTTCATTCCAATTTGTTGTACGCAATCAAACTGACAACATCGACCTCTTTTCATAATTCACACCCCTCGATCTGCAGCTCGCCGCCGCTCCACGGCTTTCTGGACCAGCATGGGCCAGCTTCGAGCATGTCCAAATAATGTTGTATGCACTGTGGTAATCGCTCATAATGCTCGCCGTAGTATTATGGGGATTATTATTACAGCTGCGGACACAATTAAAGTGCCAAATGTGAAATTTATATGCAACCGGCGCGGCCCGCATGCGGCGGGTGGCGGCCACGTGCCCCGAGATGATGTTGATGAATCATGAACATAACGAGAAGCCTGGGATCTGTCCAGACTCGAAGTATTACAAAATTAAATTATAAATTCAAATTAGGTTTGGTTTTTTTTTTTTTTATTACCAAATGGAATGCAAAATAATTGGAAAGGGCGGTAGAACTTATGCAAATGCCTCAATTGTTTAATTACAGATGCACAGCTGAAATGGGGCGTGGCTGTGCAGCCATTTGGCAATTAGGAGCGGAGCACAGAGACCCGAAGAAGGAGCAAACAAAACAAATACGCGGCCAAAACAGCACGCAAAGGCGTTGCCCTTTAGGGCTTTAATGGACCTGCACTCGAAGAAAATAACAAGAATCTTGTTAAATCAAGAAAAAATGCTGTTCAAATTTGATGAGCATAGAAATGTTTGAGCCTAAGCGAGAAATTCGAATTAAAAAAACTTGTTTAATACTTTGGTAATTAATATATTATCCTATTGAAGTACCCTGAACCCATTGAAAATGGGTAAAAAGGATTAAGAGAGATGTAATAAGAAGAAGAAAGCATCTCTTAAAGTGCATATATTTGCAATAGCTATGTCGAGTTCCTCCTAAGATGTAGATCCTCTTAGTAGAGCTTGTCATCGATCATTGTCATCGATAACTCACCACGTGTCTAAGCAATCGATATAAATCGATATCGAAATCCCGTTAATTGAGGAAATCTCTTTAGTATTAAAAGCTAGAGTCAGCAAATTTGACATCCATCTTCTGGAATAGTATAATCAGATCAAGCAGAGGAAGGTTTACGCTCATTCACAACTAGAGCACGCATAATTGTTACTATAATTTATTCTTTAATTCTCATTCTCGTGATGCTTTATCTCAGTGCACAGCGAGATGCCCTCTGCAGGGCTGCTCCCAGTTAGAGCCCAGCTCTTATCTTAGCAACTCACCTGTCGGTTGCGCAGCGAGCAGAGCCACCAGCCGTCGATGCCTTCGGTGTTCTGTTCGATGACTGTGAGGATGTCGCCCTTCTTGAAGGGCAGCTCGTCCGGATCGTCGGCGTGATTATCATAAATGGCTCTAGCATAAAGTTTCTGCAAATAAATCAGGCAAAATGGAGAATGCAACAAACAATTAATATCATTTTCAGTTATATCTTATGTTTTGTGTGTCTTATCAGAATTAAGCAATTTTTATGCCGTGTGCTAAGAATTCGGATGTATAATGACCATAATGAACTGCATGCAAGGCTTGCGGCCAAAACTTCTAAGAAGCCGCAATAAAAAAAAAAAAAAACCAAAAAAACAGAACATCGAGAACCGGCCCCGAATTTCAATGGAATTTCAAAGACGTGAAGCTTGACCAGCGACTGACCGACCCCGACATTGACTTTAACTTTAGCTTTAACTCCAACTTTAACATTAAATCCAACTCGATCTTGGACTAAAGCAAAACATTATTCATAAGAGCTCGTCTGCGGTTTCTACAGGTAGCATATTTTTTTTTTATTTTCGGTTTTTTATGGCATAAATAAATCGCTTTTTGCTGGGCAAAAAAATTGCACAAAGTGCAAAACGGATTTTGGGCAAACTAAAAAACAAAGCAGCTTAAAACAAAGCAAGCTCTTATATTTTTTTTTCTGTTTTGTCTTTTAGCTCATGGCATGCGCTTCATTAGTTTACCTGGAATTTCAGGTCAACTGCGGTTGTCGGAGCACAGCCCACAGTTCGGGTTGACCATGCAGAAACGAAGTTTATTGAATTAGTTGGAATGCTTGCGGATATACGAGCTATCAAGTTTCAAGCACTTAACAGCTAGCATATGATAATTATATGATTTTAGGCATTAACAACAACTTGTTTCAGTGCACAGTAGTTGCAGTACTACACTGTGAAAAAAAACGACATTCTAAACACTGGCATAACCGGCTTGGAATTCATAACGTTTTGAGCTAAAGAGCTCTTAAGATCTAGCATCTGATTATTGCATGATACTGGGCATTATCAACAAAGTACATACACTTAGAGAAACACAGAGTTCTAGTATAATATACTGTAGTATAAATAACTCATGCTGTGGATCATAATTTAGATCAAAAGGTTGCAACTAAATAAAAACTACCTTTTACAAGAGGCACAAAACATATCTTATTATAAGTTTTGTAATTGAGTCTTTTACTGAGACATTTTGCAATGGTACGAGAATTAAATATAACAACTTTTCAAATTATTAATTTCGGACAACTAATATTAAAAATTATTCTGTTGATTATTAGTTATTTTTATTTAAAAGTAGTTCTAATCACATTCTTGTATATTCGCAAAACACTTTAATAAAAGCGTCGGAACTTTGCTCTCAGTTTAATTTGACTGCGACTTCAGAACTTTAATTCTTAAATCGAGCCCAAGATACTTAACCTTTTCTCTAAGTGCAGCACTTTAAATACCGATTACTGACACTCTACTCTAGCTATGCATGCCCCATTAACAGTGAGGGCTTTTCCATTGTTGCCTCAACAGTTCCATAATCATCTGCCACATTCCTTAGATACGCATTTAAACGATGCAACTTCCCTTTATTAAATCGTTTCTAAAGCAATGCGCACGACTGTGTACTGTATGGGTCGGCGGGCAAAGGTTTCTTCAATGAATGAGCCGATATATCCATGTGTTTATCTATGGGTGTGTGTGTGTATGTGTGTGTGTGTATCTGTGTGTCGGTCTCGGGTTAAGCGTGTTGCTTTTAATTTCGCCACCGCATCGAACAAAAATCCAAAACGAACGTTTTGAACTCCAACCAAAGCCGACACCGTTGTCGTTCCCGTTGCCGCTGCCGCTGCCGTGACAGCCACTCTTGGCAGTTGGGGAGCACTAGTACAACTTGTACCTGGTGCCCCCCTCTTTCCCTAAAACCCTGTGGCCCCTTCCTTTCGCTTCATTTAACCCTCTGCTCCTGGGCTCATTTAATATGAGCTGCGCACAAACCACACACACACACACACACACACTCGCACACAAAACTCCAGCGATTACAATATCGCGCGATGAATCGCCGTTGAACTTTCAACTCGGTTTTGTGTGAGTGCGGAACCCGTTTCGACAACAACTACACGTACTAGTGCTCTAGTCGGCAGTGCCCGACCAGGAGATACGCTAGACCCATGAACACTATTTCCTCATGTATCCAAAAGGTTTAATTCTGGATCTGTGTATACAATTTGAATATATAATACATGTTTTTGAATCTCCAGATTTTATCAGCTTCAAGCTATGCTTATAAAACGTTATCTGCAAAATCGATAATTATCGATTTCGTGGAAACGGAGCAAGCTCGACTCGTCTAATGATACTAGATTCTGATGGTGGATCTGTGTATACTATCCGAGGCCCTGACACAAGCTTCTCGTTTGCTCTTATCAGCTTCAAGCTATGCCTAAGACACAAAAACTGCAAATCGATAATTATCGATTTATCGATTATTATTATTAACACTTGTACTAAATATGTTTGGCGAAACGATCTTCTGCCTGTTCCAATCATTTGCACAAATCGTGATACCCCTTCTTATCCAATTTCCAATTGGGCACAGGGTATAGCAACTATGGGTAGGGGTATGCGCGTTTTGTATATTCTACTTTTCAATTTCGAAAGCTGAAACCGTTCAAATGTCAAAAGAAAATGAGCGCACTTGAAGTTCATGTGCATGGGCAATTGATGTGGCATGGAGAGGGCCAGGGCTGCCAACTGACACTTGAGCGTTGCGTTGTTCAAACAACAATCGACAAGCCGCAAGCCGCAAACAACAACTGCAACAACAACAACAATAGGCACAAAAATGCGAGCTAGAGAAATATTTGTTAATTTGCCTACGACAAATGCAATCGATGCATGGAGAAGTGAGAGTGCGAGCGAGAGAAAACATTCGGAGATCGCTCTGCAGCTGCCAGGGTTGTCATCCACTTGCAGTTTGCTTAGCTTTCTTCTTCACACAGATTTTTAACACAGCGCTAATTGTATGGGCAAATATTTACAGTTGGGCGTTTGGTATTCAAGTTCCGCTCGGTGCTTGTGGTTTTAGTTTCTGTTGTTGTTGTTGTTTTTGTTGTTGTTGTTGTCACAAGCAAACAAAAATCAAATATCGATAGATTTCTGTTTGCTTGACGCGACTTTAATTGGTTTGCTTAGCGCATTTCTAGACGCGATTCACAGTGGAACTTTTTAGTTCCAATTTTGGATGGGAACTAGAAAATTCGAATTGTTCAATTTAACTGCAAGAGTGAGAAATGGAACTGAAAAGCTCGAAACGCAAACTTGAAGAAATCCTGTATGTTTTGCTATATCTAGCTCTAGATTTTTGTCATTTTGGCAACAATTGGAACTAGAAAATTCGATTTGTTCAATAGAACTGCACAGCTGAGAAATCGAACTAAAAAGCTCGAAAAGATCGAGATTTCAAAGGAGATATGTAGAAGTTTTAAGTATTTTGCAATACTCTCGGTAGATTTTTGTTGGTTTGAAACTGGAACTAAAAATCTCGATTTCCTCAATGAAAGTGCAAGCTTTAACTGATCAATAATACATATACATAATCTTTTGCATTAATGTTGTGCAGCAGCTTTTTAAATTGCATTTACAAATTATGCATGTAAAATGCTGTCATAAATCTGCCAAACAACACAAAAAATTAATAAACTTAATTTCTGCCTTTGGGCCATTTTGTGTGTGTGTTTCCTTTCATTTGGCGCGCTTCAAGCCTAAAGTGAAAGAGCTCCATCGATTTATTGTTTAAAAAGAAAAAAGGAGCACAAGAGCTACAATAAGCATAGCTTCAAGCCAGAGTTCCAGTTCCACATAAATCGCATGTACGCAGATTCGGCCGAGAGACAAACAATGCCAACATTAAACAACAAAAATCTTTATATTTCTTGTTTATTTCTTGAGCGCAATTTCTGTATTTTTTTCGCCATTTCAGCTTGGCCGGTTACGTTGAAAGGTTATTCACCATATGGGCCATAAAGTCGAGACCAAGCCACAATTTGAGGGGAGGCTTGTAGAAAGCGTCGTCCATAAAGCACATATTGTACATTATACGATCTGTTGTTTCTGCTCAGCTCCATGGCGAGTGCATGACCTTAGCCAGTTGAATTGCTACGTTTTGCAATTTCTTGAGCACATTCAAAGTCCATAAATAACCGAATTCACATAGACAAAACTCAAAACTCCCCCAAAAACAACAACAGAAGCCGCCGGCGACGACGTCTTAATGAGCACTTAAAGCTCGAGAAAGAAAAAACGCTGTGTACAAATAAAAATTTGGCAAAAAAGCTGCAAATAAACCAAAAAATAAAAAAATAAAAAGCAAAAAAAAAAACCGCAACGACTTTGTCAAAAATTGTATTTAAGCTGTGATGAGCTTTAAGTCGCCCCTCGACATGACAATTTGACTTTGAGGAGCCCATTAACCGCATTAAGTCAAACAAAACTAAAAAGTTGAAGTGCCAAAAAACGAGCAACAAAAAAAAATCTCAAACTAAATGTGTACAAAATCGTATATAGAATATGCTATCGTCAATAACACTTTGTGATAACCCCCCCGCCCCGCTGATAAGTTGTGTGTTTTTGGTATATATTTATTTTTGAGGCTTTTTGCTCATCGCGTGACTGATAAACTTTTGTGTTTGTTTTTCTTTTTTTTATATATACTTTTAGCTGCTTTTAATTAATCCAATTGGCTCAATATCGATCTGTCAGCTTTTACTTATATATAAATATACATATATATATACATTATTGACTCGCTTTCAACTTTTGGCTTCATTAGCAGAAATCATTTTTGTGACTAGGCGCTATTTATTTGTGTACAGCAAACACGTCATTTTTCGTTGTTTTTGTAGTCAACCTTTGGACTAAAGTGTTTGTGGCTGATTAAATGAAATCCAGGAATTTAATCTGTTAAAGTAATGTGACAAAAACTTCAAAAGATATATTTGCTATCTTTGGCACGCCGAGCATGAAATACCCTTGTAGATATAAGGCTTGAAGATAGACATATGGCTTATATATAGAAAAAAGCTTTAATTTCGATTAGCTGTTCCTAAGGGAGACTTATGCCAGATATATTAGGCGAACATTAAAGTTCGTTAGTGCTATGTTTCTTTAAGATATCTTCAAGGACGGCAAACTTTTCCATTTAAAAACTTAACTATTGAGCTATCTAATAAGATTTTATTCATGCCACAAGATAACTGCAAAAACAAAAGAGTTTTTAATACTTGAACCGATTTTCAGTCTTGTGATATAGTGATTCGATCTAGCCGATGCCAACATATGCACCAAAAGAAGAAACTAAGCAAAGTATCATAGAGATAGCTTTAAAATTGAAAGACTAGTTCAAATAGAAAAAAGATATCGACTCGCCTGTTGATGCTGATCAAGAATATATACACTTTATGTTGAGACAAAGACGTCTTCTTCTGTGCGTTACAAATCTCGTAGCAAAACTGTTATACCCTTTGCCAGGGTATTCAAAGGGTTACATACGAATTGCCGTATGGCAAATATTTGAGCTATATCCAGTCAGATATATTTATATGTTGATTTTAAAGTCCACTTGTCTGCACAATATAAAACGCCATATGTTGCGTTGAACTGGTTTTATTGTTGTTGTTGCAGTTGTTGAGTGCAAAAATAAACAAAATGTTTGCGTCTTGACAGCCTCGGCCTTTTCGGCACATTTCGTCAAGACGTGTGCAAAAAATGCGACAATAAAACTTTAAAGCAGGCCAAAAAGATTGCACAGCGCAAAAAAACACGTTCCGTGAGCTGCTCAGTCGAGCGGCAGCAGCAGCAGCAGCTAACCGACTGTTAAACTTGACGTTAAAATGCGTTGACACTTGTCAAAATCAGTTGCTGTTGTTGTTGTTGTTGTTCATCGACTCCTTGGCTCTACACTCCCCCACACTGGAACAAGATGCATGTTGCACGCTTCACTGAGCCGCAAACCGAGTCAGCGAAAGTGCAACAGATACTCTGTTTCCGATGTGCCACGCCCCGTCACACACACACACACACAGACAGGGGGACACATGTCAACGACTGCGCCGCAAATAACTGCAAGTGTCTGTTGATCCATTTAGCTTTAAATCAACTTTAATGAATGTGACTCGAGCGTAATCAGTTGGGGCAGTGGCACGCACTGGCCATGCCTCAGGCATGTTGCCCCTTGTTGAGGGCTGCTCCAGTTGACCCTCAGGTTTTGAGCTCAATTGAACTAATCTGCGAAGAATCTTTGATTTCCTTAATAGCTGTTGTAGTTGTGGCTTAGCTGATCTATGGTTTAAGTGAGTAGAAAGCAAATCAACTAATCAACCTTAAAGACCGCAAGCAAAAAGTAGACGGCAAATTTAAAAAAATGTATGCTACATTTGACTACAAATTGTACAACATGTAATTCAACTGCGATTATTTCTTCATATCGATAAATATCGATTTTGAGATATGAATTAGGCATTACTCAAAGAAACACGATATCGATAAATATCGATTTTGAAAGGTGGCTTCTTAGGCAAAACTCGTAACTCATATGAGACGCTAACTATCTCTAAATATTGATTTCAAAACAGGCATTAATCGATCAGGCATTAATCGATCATTTTACGGGATATGACTTAGGCATAGCTCGACATTTATACCATATAGATATCGATAAATACCAATTTACTTGAAAATTATTTTTGTTTTATATCGATTAATATCGATTTTTAGACAGGACATAGGCACAACTCAAAAATTATACCACCTAAATATCGATAAATATCGATTTAGAGACAACACTTCTTGGGCATAGAGGTATATAGGTTCTCGTATATTAAATACAGACTACGAATAATTCGCATTTGCATATCTCCCCCTATTGCGATTTGTTTTTCATACTTATATATGTACGTGGTTTCTTTTCCTCTAGCTAGATGTTGTACTGGTCTTAAGCTAGCGTTAATCCTCGATTAGTTTTGATTGCTTTTTGGCCTGTTAAATGGTTTTGGCTCAGCCTGATGGATCGTCTGGTGGCACTTGCATCCCTCACTGTCGCTTACATAATATTGCAGTTAGCTAACGCTTATGAATAATGATTTTTATTTTTATAGTGCGCGTGCGACGGAAATAAATTTACTATGAAATTGGCCAGATGCGGCTGATTATATATTCTAAGGGCCTGTTTGTTGTTTTTTGTGTGTACACGTTAAATGAGTCACAATACTTAAGATGGAAATTTTTCAATATTATTTATTTTTTTTTTTTGTAAACCCCTTTGCAAATTAACTGTTGGCTGATATATATAAGAACAAATAAACGGTTTCACAAATTGTATTGTCGACCTTCGCGAAAAAAATAAATAAATAAATAAAAACAATTTCAAGTGAAATACGCAACACAAAAGCGTTGCTAAATGACTTCCCCAAACCAACAAAAACAATAAAATAAAATAAAATAAAACCTCACAATTTTTTTAGCTCATGAATCAACTGCAGAAAATCAATTTAAAAGCGTGTCTGTAAAGTTGTTATTTTTATGTAGCTAAAGTTTTGCTATTTCATATCCAAAACATTATGAATTTTTGAGTTGATTTTTATCGTCTGTTGCATTCTTTTTGTTATTATTTTTATTTCTTTTTTTTTTTTGTGGCAGAGACAAAGACAGAAATTCCCCCATTTAGCAGATTTCGCCAGCAACAGAACCGCCATAAAAGTTTTTTGAAAGCCAATAAACAAAAGATTAATCATTTGATAAACGAACATACAAACAAGCATTCAATAATAAATGATTTTCAGCGACGAGGGAATATAAATGTCGCAGCAAAAACCCAAAAAAATGTTGCAAAGTGCCCCAAAGGCAATGCAAGGGACTTGAGCAACATCAAAACTAGAAACAATGTCCATAAAATCTGTGCATAGCACAAGCAAACAAATTAAAAAGCCATTTTAAAGATTTATTTGAATAAATTAAAAGTCGGATCGTGGTGCTTAACAGTTATTTTCGATTTTCCTGGTTTTTTGAAAATGTTGCTCAAATTCTTTAAAGAGCAACCAATCTTTAACAATAACAAGTATAAATGTTGTTTTTGGTTATAGCCGACCGGGCAATACTCTTTTACAGCTCAAAGAATTTAACCAAAACATTTATTAAAAGACTTGAGAAAATTATCTATTTGGCGCCAGCTTTAGATACATACGAAGCCTCTTAAATCAGATTGATCTTTTATTATATCGGTTTTGTCAGTGCTTGGATCAACCCATAGACAATCTACAATATATTGCTTATTTAGAACTTTAAAACTGTGGAAGATATAGACAACATTGTCTAAATTATAACTATCAAATCTCTAATGTCAGACAGTAAAAAAGCCAATAGACTTTTTCCACCTTGTAAACGAGTCTAAAAACTATTTCGTCGAGTAGCTACGTCATGAGTTTTGTTGTGGAAGAGACTTGGTTGCCGTGGAATACCCCGGATGTGTGCCTGACTCATGCTTAGTTATCTGCGTCATGTGGCATCAATTTATTGTGCTGCCAACCAGTTTCTCTAAGATTTGAAGATCGTTAGCTCGCTGCTCCAAAGGGCACCCACGTTAAGCGAACCTTGAACCTGAAGTTGGTCCGAGAAATAGCCCAAGCGACAGTTTTTACAGTTCGTTAGGAGTCTTGTGATGGATTACAAATGGTTTATACTAGAGCTTATGTCTTTGGACCCACGCGAATGTCAGTTTGAAGAGGGGCCTTGGCATGAAAGTGAATAAAGTAAAAGATTACAATGGACATAATATGTAGATGCAAGACAAGCCCTCGAGGCCTGCCAGCTGTGCACATTTTTTAGGCTCTTCGTTTAAAGAAAAGAAAGGTAGAGTTAAGTCCTCAGAACAATATGAGCTCCTCTCCCATGCATACTAGAAGAAAGAACATGGGTTTTCGCCCAGTGTAGGTAATGTGCAGTAAACTACAGCAGCAGCACTTTAACTATCCAGAAACTGACCGATGATAATGATGGACCCAACTCAGGCTAAAAAATGTTGAAGAGCCTCAGCTGTGCCTTGTAGTGCAGTGTAGTAGCCGCAGCCTAATGAATATGGGGCCCATTAACATGGCCCGAAGGCGTGCAAATTGACTGCACATCGTCTGGCCAACCCCGCTTGTATACAAGTTTTTATTACTCATTTTGTGGTTCGAACCGATATGTTGTCTTATCTGCAGCAGAGAGAAGCGTGCAAGTTGTAGTAAGTCGCATTTCCGCTGCTGGGCCCATTACATGTCCGCTGTCCCAATAAGAAATGTGGTGCACCTTATCGTTGTCGACCTGTTGCCAACAATTTGCAATTGTTTATTTATTGTTGAGCTTCGCAATGCCGTTTCGTAATGTTCGCCTTTGTATCTCTATGCCCTTTTGCTGTTATTGTAATTACAGCTGAATGTCGCGTCTGGGTCTATGACTTATGGCTGCTCTGGGGCGTGGCCGCAGTCCAGCTCAATGAAGGTGTTGCCTAATTAGC
Source organism: Drosophila novamexicana (assembly GCF_003285875.2). NCBI lineage: Eukaryota > Metazoa > Arthropoda > Insecta > Diptera > Drosophilidae > Drosophila > Drosophila novamexicana. The sequence continues at coordinate 2,957,044 of NW_020824814.1, forward strand.
ATTGCAGGCACCTTGTGTGCTTTACATTCAAGCAACAAGAGCAGCAACAACAATTATGGAGATGAGTCAGCTGCTGGGACTGCTTTCATGTTGTCCTGAACGTGACCTGATGTATTTCAAATATGTTTTTCATAAAAGCCGCATAAGCCGACACGTACTAAACATGCAACAACAGCAACAACAACATTGACAGACCCAAACATGCACATTTTGTATCTGACAGATACAAAAGGGAAAAACCGCAGGCGCATTTAACCCGCTGATAAGACAAAGCGTTAGAAAACCAAACAACTACAATTACAGCAAGTAAGTGTCGAGAGTGCCAGACTGGCAGATACCCAGCGTCAAGCTGCCTTAACACAATTTCGAGGCCACAAAAACAAATATACCCTCTCAATGACATACTCACTAAGCTTCTTCTTCTCATAGCCCACTTTGGCTAATGCAATCTTTCATAACTCGGGTATTTACAGTCCGATCTTAATGAAATCAGCAGGGATTTAATATGGCAGTTAATGGTGCTTTTATACCAAAGCGCATCTCTATAACTCAAAAAGCTCAATTCCTTCTTCATTTTTTTCCCTTTTATCTTTCCTTTCTTAAAGGTTGAATATTCTGTTTCTGTTTAGACTAAAAGAGAGCCTACATACCAAGTTTTGTGTTTCTTACAACTTGCGCGATATGCTCTTCTTCTACCTGTTACACTTGCACCATAACCATAATACCCCCTTTTCGTGGGCACGGGGTATAACAACTTGGCAAGTAGCAAAGTTCGCGTGCATGTAATTTGTTGCCGTGTGTTGTTGTTGTTGCCGTTGCCATGTTAACATGCAGCAAATGTGTAAAATGCCAAAAGGAGCCAGTCCCATGGTGCGCTGTGCCCCCCTTTGGCCAGTCACAGCCTGCCCCAACCTGCCTCCAGCCTGTCCTCTAGCCGTTTATCACAGTCGTCTTATCAGCTGGCACATTTGTCTTGGCTGGGCACGTTTGGCGTGACGGCCTGCCAGCCGAGTGCGAAAAGGTGCAAAAGACTCCAAAGGCCAGCACTGGCAACGGCAACAGCAATGGCAACAGGTGGCTCTACGCAGGTATTTGCCTCATTATCGCAACTCAAGTGCATAATTTCTCACAGAGCTGCCCGCTTTGGCATTCTCAATCCATTTTATTGACATGTTTACGCAGCTCTCAATGCAAAAATAAAATGAAAACCAAATTGATAACTTAATTATGGTAGCAAAAGGTCTTAAATGACCATGGGCGGGGCCAAGAGGGTACCAGCTACTGCGCACTAGATTGCCCCAAAGCGAACCAGTGTTAGATAACAGCACGGGGTGCAACTGTACGCAGCGTGTAGAGCTGCCAGCCAATTGCAATAAGATAAAAGCAAAATAACTGAAGCTAAGCGAAAGTTTTTGGTTTTCTTTAAGCATTAAAATGACTTTCACAAGGCATTTAAATTTATTTGCTATGATTCCTAACCCTTAACAATAGAGAGTCATATTTGAATGTGGCAACACTTGGCCAGAGTTCAGTATGTTAAAGATCTGTGAAGCCATAGTTCAGCACACTTTAAACAGGTCTAATGGCTTAAGCACTTGGCTTGTTTTATTTCTTGTTTGTAACGATCATATTTTCCATTAACTTGAAGCCGATCCATTGCAGCACTTGAACAATTTTTTGCAATTATAGTAGTTCACTTCGAGTTAATTTACACGAACTTCAACTACAGCAATTACTTGAGAATGAATTTTTTTTTGTATTTCTGCTCTATAATTGTGGAGCTAATAAAATGGGGTGCTGAAAGAATAATTTAATAGCTGATCTTACAAAATATTGATATGGTGTCATATATTTATATCAATCGATCAATATATTTGTGCCTATATGCTGCAGGCATGACATTTTCTTTCAACGCCGCGCGTTCAATCAATTTCAATTTCGTGAGTTTGACAAAGCTATGTACATGTTTTTTTCTTGTGGTTTTTCTTAATTTTCCAAATTGAAAACGCTGACGCCGCACGCGCACATTAATTCTAATCAATTTCCAGGCGCTTGGCACTAAAAAATAAGTGCCCAATAAGTGAGAGAAGGAGAAGCAGGCAGGCAGATCCCTTGCCAGGCAGCGAGTCAAATTGTGCCCTGAAACCATGGGACGCCACTTAATCAAACTGGGGGAAGCTGAGAGAACAAGAAGAAGAGGGATGAGAGTCCCACAGGAGAAATAAAGTCTGTCTGCATATCTGTCTAACGAGCGGCGCGATAAACTCTTGACAGGACTTTCACTGGCTGCGCCGGGAAAGACCTCCTCAGACAGGCTCGTAATTAATATTAAGTAGACATATTTTATATACCCTAGCAGAGGGTATTCAACTATTGTCACGTTATATGTTACAAATTATTAAATTTGGCATTTCAGGAGTTTACCATGGTATTTACATATGCTTACAACTTCTGAGCAACATCTGACTTCTATATTATATAACTCTGCAGCTATAATTATAAAAAAAACAAAAACTTAATAAATATAAAATTATTTCATATTTCTTAATTTATCCTGCACAAAAAACTGCAACTACGTGCTCCTAAAATATCTGCAGTCTACTATATTAAAAGGAGTTCTTGGGAAACGATTGTCAAAAAAAGGGTATTCGATTTGCCGCTACTTCTACTACTACTTCTACTTCTTCTACGATACTTCTGCTACTTGGCAGCGGGTTTTCGATTACAATTTATGTGCCGGCATATAAGGCTCGATTAGATTTGCTCAGACCAAAAAATTTGTGCCGGCGATAAGTTAGCCGCGAGGCCTTGGGCCTTATCAGCGTACGGGTCACGCCTAAACGCTGCCATTCAATTTTGGGCCGATAAGACGCTCGTCTGATAAAGGGCCGAAGTCAGGGCCGAATGGGCGACTTCTGGACGGGCCACGTGAGTGGTCCCCGTGTGCACATGGATTGTGGCAGGATTTATGGCCTTGCCGCTTATTTATAGCTTCTCACTTGCCGCCAGCAATTGACTTTCAATCAGTTCAAATTAGCTGGAAATCAACATGCACTGAGAGAGAGAGAGGGAAAATGCGCACAACTATTAATAACTGATTTTATTCGCTGGCCAGTGCCATTAATTGCGTGCACCCAGATGGACAGCTGTGGCACGTCCAGACCTGGAACTGGCTGCAACAATTAATTTGCCAGCAGTCAGCGCGCCATGCTAATAGACCCTTTGGCCTGCGTCTCTCGTCCTGGACACGTCTGTGGCGTCTGTGTGGAACTGCGAAACGGAAAGAGCCATCTTCAATGTTTTCCGCTGTTTGCATTTTGAAATCTAAGCTGGTTGCCCCTGCCCCTGCCTCTGCCCCTTCACGCTGCACAGTCTGGCTATCTATCTGGCCAGAGCCTTGGCCAACCGGCTTGGGCTTGGGAGCGTCAATTACTTTTCGCATTTTGCGCATTTGGAGCACATTTATTTTAATCTCACCTGGCCGCAGCGTTGCGTCTGCTCGCTGCAGCTGCAGTCTATCAATCCCCCCGTCGCGCCTCCTCATCCCCTCTCGCAACGCCCCTGGCCAACTTTAATTATGGTGTACTTAGTGTCAGCGGCTGTTAGGCCAAAACAAGTATTGCCATAGTGGGCCAGCCCATTGGGCCAGCCCCCTCGCCTGGTCAGCTCTCAGAGACGACGCTTGTAATTAGTTGTTGCTTTTATTTAATTTGAAACTGAATACCCAAGAGTTGAGTGTGAGTGTCTGAGTACATTCATTTGCTTTTAGCTCTCGCCGGAATTCTAGCAAGAACTCGACTCGTGCTCATGTGTAAACTAATTTACTTTATTTCAGTTTTGTGCAAACAAATTCAAATTTGTTTAGCAGCTCCACTTGTTTGTTAAGAATGATAATAATTAAACGTATATACAATATGTGTATCTGTGTTTGCATCAAAAACAATATTCAAGGTTAATTTTGGCGAAATTGCGAGGTTAGCTTGAGCTTTAGAAATTTTCCATATAGAAACTTTCAAGTACACATTTACTTTTTAATGTGCAAATTTGTCGGAATTTAAATGATAAAAGAAACTATATTCTCACTCAATTAAGAGATTATTATCGAATCATGATTTATATGCCAAATATTGGGTTAATGAAAAACTTCACTTAACACAGCTTTGGCCTTAATTCTTAATAATAACAAAAATCTAATCTAATAAAATTTGGAGTAATTTTTGAAAAATGTATACTGATATATGTAATTTCATATTTTAATTATTGTTGTTATTATTAATAATATAATTATTTCAATTAGCTTAATATTATTTATAATATAATAAATTGTTTGCATATTGCCTTCTAGAAATGTCCTCAGACATTTCACCTGCTTTTCTTTGGTCAAAGTTTTCGCACTAAAAAATACCCGAGAGACTCTATCTAATCACTTTTCATACCCGTGATAACAGGGTATCGGCAAAGGCAATATAAGCACATACATGACATCACATACATGCACTGATGAACTCATTGTTTTCAAAGTGTTAACTGTCGAAATGTTATTGATTTGAAGAAATGAAACGGCCTAGCATCTGTTTAGAGAGTTATCGCATGACTCTCAGATATCGCACCTGGGCAATAAATATAACTGGCACATCAAAAACGTTGGGACGGAGGTGATAACCAATGCAAAATTGCGGAAACTGCCAAGTTGCAAGCGGCAAGTGGCAAGCGGCAACTGGCAAGTGGCAAGTGGCAGCTGCCTGGCTCCAGACGCGTCCAATTCGAGTGCTTTTCAGATAGCCAAGAGAGATCCGTTACAATTTCCTGAGCAAACGCAGACACGAACCGCCGTTTAACACGGCTGTCACAACAAAATGAAGCCAGGAGGCGGCCAGATAGATGCGACCACGATACGAATGGTCAGAGGTACGACCAGGGGCATGGCATGGCTAGGGGAATGGGAATGGAAATGGCCGATCCTAGACAGTTTAGCTGGTAATGAGTTGTCAATGACTTTATCGGCGCCTATGCATCGCATAGATATTGGCGCGGGCATAAAGTCGGATAGTTTATGAGCTATGATGATGGCTACGAACCGATTTAATGTGAATGCGCCGCGACACGGGCACATCGTAGTCCAGGTCCGCATTGGTCGCCGTGGAGCTGCAGCAGGAGCCGGACACTGAAATGGCGCTTTGTTTCTCCAGCATTTCGAATTGGTTGAGCTGAGGATTAACTGAAGTTGATCGTGGCTGCTTGGCTTAGCACATGATATATGTATTATTTTTTGTATGGAGCAATCGAGATACCCGAAATATATTTAATCCAGGACAATATAGATAAAGTATCTCGACTCACTTCACATGTCACTTCACTTGTATCTCTGTATCTTTCTCAGCACAATGCTCGCATCAGCATATGTTTTTAGCTTGATTTTATTTGATTTTATTTTGCTTTTTATGCTTTTTGTATTGGTTTTTGTTGTGACTTTGCTTTTTTGCGGAATCAGCTTAAAAATTCAAGTTTTGCGCGCGGGCCACAAAATTCGACAGACACCAGAAAAAAACCCCAATTCGTGTGGCTTTTTAACAAAAGATGCCCCAAACTGCAACAACAACAAAATGCCCGCAACAACGTTTTATATGGCCAATATTTTTGCCGAATTCAAGCGATTTTTATCGCACCACCTTCGTAAAGCCGCGACTTGATAGCGTTTCTAATCGCGCGAAAGAAAACTCTCAACAAATTGAATGCGACAATTATTTTCTTTTTGTCGCCTGTGCGTTCAGCGCTCAACACGTTCCGCACCGCAGCAAACCACAGAAGACACTGAACAGCGGGTCGCAGTCTGTTCAGCCGGTTGCCGTTTACCACCAACATTGTTGTTCAGATACCCTAACGTGGAGTGCTATGGTATTTATAAGTCGCTTTGCTCAGTCTGTAGAAAATCTTATTTATGTTTACAAATTATTATATTAATTGGTTCAATATCTATTTTTTATTTATAAATTATTTATAATTAGTTATATTTAATATTTATAATTTTTAATTTAGCTTCTTTTAATAGCTTCTTATCAATTATTGTATTACACATTTTTAATATTTATAACTTTTTCATTTTCTGGTTTAGAAATAATTTCCTAGATTGAAAGAAAACCATAATTTGAACATATATAAAATTTTTTAACATTCTCCATCTCCCAACGCTGCCTTAAGTCCTAAGTTATTCTCAGAGTTCAAGACCCCAGGCTAGCATATGCATCAAGTGATGCCTAAGGCTATGAATCTATAACTACATTCTATACTTATTGAATTGCAAATAATTATGAATATCTTTTATACAATCGTAACCCAACTATACAAGTTTTACAACACACAACATTAACAAGCAAGGGTATACAAGCGTCGCATATGTATCTGTCCATTAGCTGTGCACACTTACTCTCTTCAGCTCTCTCAAAACAACGTGACTTCGACAAGCATTCGGCTTTTAAGCATGTGTGTGTGCGTCTGCGTGAAAAGCCGAACGTATACGAAACCCACTCGGCTCTGCTCGTAAATTTAATACTATTTACACAAGCAAAGTGTATGGAAAAAGGTAGTAGCTGCTTTTGCTACCTTTTGAAGTGCGCATTTCGCATAGTTTAATACCCTTTGCACAATCGAAATGGGACAATTAAGTAGAATTTTGGTAAGCGATGCCAATAGAATTCTGTCACTTAATATACGATCGATTTAGGGGTAACTTCATATGTTCTATCAGTGGATGTCGTTTGAGGTTCAGTGCCCCGTCACATTCAACACTATTTATGCTGGATATCTCAAATACTTTCGGTTATATGAGAAATAAACCCATTAAATTTCACTCAGCTATCTATTGTAAGTAAATACTCTTAATATTTTCGTTATTTTTTGAGGCATATCGAATGCAGACAGTTTATGAGCTGTAGCCAAACATTTGATGGAGCACAGATGATACATGAAAGCTCATATTACCCAAAAAGTGAGGCATGGTCAGGGGGCGGGTTCGGCTACAGTAGCTGCAACCGCAGCTGTCCAAACAAATCGACTGAAACAATTCTACTCGAACTCGTGCCACAGGGGGGCGTGTTGAGTATTGTCGCCTGCACCAGGCGCTTCCCCAGGGACACGTATTCGGGCTGTGACTTTCTTTGAGTCTGTCTGCATGCGATTACGAAAGGGTATGCACGACCAGGTCTGTGCCGAAGGTCAACCCGTTCCGCAACAGAGGGAAGCTGTGCTGGCCCAAGCCTCCATTCAGAAGCACAAAAAACAGAACCAGAATCCGAAACAGACGGGAAAGGAGCGCAGAGCAGAGCTGAGGTGCGGTCGCAGCTGCAGTTGTGTAGTTGAAAGTGACATTTGACATGATTTGCATGCCAAGTGCCACGCCCACGTCAGTCAAACTGACAGCGAGACATTTACAGAGAACCAAAGAGTTGGCTTAGGATCGGGCGAGCAAGCAGTAAATGAGCCCGGGACCCGCCGTAGTGCTTGACACTCGTTGAGTTTTATTGTCGCTTTCAGTTTGGATTTGATTGAATCACATTTCTGATGTGATTTGAAGCACAAGAAGAAGACACGGCCTGGAAGCGTTTAACCCGGGCTGACTTTCTATCAATTAGTTTTATTAGCCAGCTCTGACGAGTTCTTATCGCAATCATTAAAAGTTAACACAATTTAACCAAGTCATTTCCGTTGCGTGGGTCGTAGACGGAATTTGATTTAGAAACGCATGGAAAACGGGTGAAAGGGATTTAAAGGTTATCTGCGATTGTATGACACATTCATATCCGATTTCAAATTGTATATATAAATTCTTGATCAAGTTTGTCTGTAGACATAGATAGATAGAGATAGATAGATCGTCTTTCTATTATAGGCTCTACATATTTTGGAAACGACCGAATTGGACAACTCATATATCATATAGCTCCTAGCGTCTAAAAACGCTTCCAAGCCATATACTGAAATTATGTGCAGCCTTTCTTTCTGATGCCTCAGTCTAATTGGACACAAATCAACTTTGTAGTTGGCTGCCTCTGTTGGCTGTGGTATGTGCATTATCCTGCCTTAAGGCCATTATCATTATGCCATTGTCCGTTTTGGCAACAATAACAGAGCATGTCCTGGATGCCCGTCTGCCTTTGTCGCTGTCACGCTCGGGCATTTATCTAGTATGTGTGCATAGTCTGGGGTTGGGTCCGTGTTCAGTTTTTCATGCCATTTGTTTTCATGCCGTGCCGCATTTCCATTTTCCATTTTCGAACAATTAAATGCCTGCCTAGGTTTTCATTTGTGGCAATACGCCCGCATTCCATGGAATTAGTCGTCAAATTGTATGTTAGAGAACTTGTTAAATAGGCAAGGGTCAGTCGTGGGGTTGGAAAACTGCCAGCTGACCACGACTGAAACTCTAATTACCTAGTCAGAGCTGAGTTCTGGAAGCTGAGCTGAGCTGAGCTGTTTGCCCAATAACATAGCAGAAACTGACTTAAAGCTGTCGGTCTTCCACCTACACCATATATGACTTTATTATTTGCCACAATTTGGGCATTTTAAATATGCAAATGAAACAGCTTCGTCTGCCCGTGTCGCATGCCCCCTCGCATGACACCTCATAACACGCTGGAATGCTGTTGTTTGCAATTTGGAAGCTGAATAAATAATATATGTTAATGCGACCACGCATCACGCATCATAAACATATCTCTCTCTCTCTCTCCAAAATATATAAACATCTTCTGGCCCAATGCTTGCACAATACACAATTTGTAGGCGTCGTATCTTTTATCTAAAACATTTTGTTGTTTATTCTCGTGCTCGCTATTTCTCTGGGGAATTATGGCACCTGCTTGTCGCAGGTATAAAATAGATTGCCAAACAAAATTTCAGCATTCTCCACCCCAAAAAAAAAAAAATGCCCATTTCTCAATATCGCAATCAGGGTTGGGCGGCGTCTGTAGCAAATATTTGTCGCCTCCTAATTGAGCCATTTGTTGTATGACCATCCGCCGAAGAATGACTTTTTATTGCACATTTGTGTCGCCAAACAACCCTCAGTTTTAATGGCACCCCACATATTCAAGTGGCACAGCCAGAATAGTCCAACTCTCCCTTGGGTGCCGTCTAACGATGTCTCTATTCATCTCGAACTTTATTTTGCCATTATTATGTCTAGATGTTATTTAATTTCGAATCAGCTTTCTTCCAGTTTCCTCCCTTCGACTGCCCCAAATCGCTTTCTAGCTCTTACGGCTTGGCCTATGTGTTGATCATCAATCAGTCAGTCAGTCAATCAGTCAGATCAAACACTTTTACGTATTTAAGCAAATCACAAGTTCTTTCTTTTTTGGGAATATTAATTGAAAGCCAGCCCTGTTCTTGATGGAGTTACCTAACCATCAATCAGCCAGACTCTCAATCAACACAAAACATCTGCATATAAAAATGTTTGTCGTGACTGACTGACTGAATGACTGACTGACGACTGTCTTATTGATTAACTGACTGACTGACTGATTGGTGATCAACGCACATTCCACACCTTAAGAACTAGGAAGCTGAAATTTGATTGAAGGCAAGCACTGTTCTTGACGAGGTTACTTGACCATCAATCAGTCAATCACTCACTTAGCACAAACAATATCACATGTATATAGTTAGAAAGCCAAGGGCTAGTTGTACCAGTTGACAGCACTGATATTAACTGTGATGCAGTATCATCAATCAAACAGTCAGTCAATCAAGCAATAAGCCGACGATTAAAAGCTAGTGCAGTTGCAGTTGACAACTTCCGCGTCTATGGGGTTGCAGGTCAATAAAACGTGTATTTCCTGTTCACTTGGTAATCTCTGGTGTTGCCTGAAACCAGACCAATTCAATGTAACTCCCTCGGGCTTAGAGAGCATTCGATTAAGGAGTGTCGCCCCGCTTGCAGCGCTCCACTCCTAATCAGCCATGGCTCGTCCCCGGCAACAGGCCATCAGTCGAGGTTGACTTTCATTAAGATGCACATCTTAATTGCGCCCACAGCTGCGCAATGCTGAAGACGATCCTTTCCAACTTTCCAACCCGAAATTGGGCACGTCTTCGGCGTCTATTGCTTTACAGTCACAAGTGGCAAAAGGGTGTAGCGGAGTGGCGGGGGGCCGAGGGATGGGGGAGGCAGTCCCCAGATAATTGATGAATTTATGGCACAACATGAAGTACTCATGCTTTTTGGACTATTTCCACATCACTTTTACTGATTGCAACTGCGGCTTATCACGCGCCGCTGAGCTGATGAAGTGCAGCCAGCCGTTTGCCGGTTTCTCTAATTGAACTGGCACGGGTCTCCCTCTCCCTCTCTCTCTCTCTCTCCCACTCCTTTTCCCTATCGGAGAAGCGTTCTCCTCAAAACAAAACGCCACTTGCCGCTGGGCCTAATAGATTCTTGGAACTACAAAATGCATTTTCGGGCTGCTCGCCTCATTTCCAATCTGTGTTCAGTGCGCTTTGTTGCCGACATTCGACTCTTGATGTTTGGTTAGCTACTTGGTTTGGAGATTGGATGCTTCCATTGTTGATGATGTTGTTATTGTTGTTGCTTTGATTTTGCATTGTTTTCGTATGCGGCACGTTCTGCACATTTATGGAGCACGCATTACCAGCAACCCAAGCCCCAAAAGAATTCACCAGCCGAGTGCCGAAAGATATGGAAACGGAATTCACTGAAACAGCAGCAGAAGCATTTTCAGAGATTGGGCTGATTTAGCCCAGATACTTGTACATATATATGCCTAGCAGCTGCATTTCAAGCCGCCAAACGGAAGAAAATGCTCCGAAAGAGGCGATAAAGACAATCGCCATGACGTATTCTACAACAATGTTTATTTTTAATATGAATATGGAATATACCTAGAAACTATGGACCCAACTTTTTGAACAGCAACAGAAGCCATGACCTGCGGCTAAGAGAAGACAACAGCTTAACAATGGCAAGGAATTCAAATCGGGATCCTCCAAAATCAATTAAATTTCCAAGAAAAACTTGATGACTTTAATAATATTAAGGAGATCTAAGCATTTTGAAGAATTTGTTTCTATTATTTCTATTATTAAGATATGAAGATGTAAGAGAATCTTAAGGAAGAAAATTCTCTAAGGATTCATCGATATGTAAAGAAAAGATAAGATCAGAGAAGCATTCCAGAGTCTATAAACTAATATGATTAAAATTTTGAATCATTATCAAATGTATTGCCTAAAACTCTATTCTACTTCAGAGAACTTAAATATGCAGAACTATAAAAATAATTAGAAACTTATTTAAAATTCAAACTGTGCTATAGGCACATTTAAATCATTGCTGGAAGTTTCTTCCTCCTCCAAGTTCCCATGATTAAATGATTTTGTCTTCCTCTTACTCCTCCCTTTTCTTTATCAGAAGACACATCTTTTCAAAAATTCAACTACTCGCAGAGCCTATCGGAAACTGCTCACTTAAGATCTCTCGGCCGTGTGTCCTTATACTTAGCTCCCCCAACTCAATGGGTTAATTGCCCCGCCCAGACGATTTGGAAATAATATTAATGGTTGCTCGTTCCAGAGAAACGTCAAAGAGCAAACGACTTAATCATCATCATTGAAAACTGGGCGACTTCAAAAAGTCGGGGCAGGGCGCAAAGGCAAAGGCAAAAGCAAATCTGAAAGATTTGCCTCAATGTCTGTCGGCAATTTCACACATTGTGCAAGGCCTAAAAATAAGAATGAAAATAAATAAATAAATATATAGATGTGAAACTGAAAGCAAAACTCCCAAGTAATATATGCCATATGGGAGAGTAAATATTACGAGCAGCGGAGCCTAAGCAAATGGTTGGCAGCTGCGGCGCCTTTTGACAATTTGCCGCCTCGCGTTCTAATCTGACGCGGACTCCTAATCCGGAGCTCCGGAGGCAGCTTTCCTGACGCACGATCTGTGGCCGGTGCCACCCAACGATAATAACAAACAATTTGTTTGTTGCCACAAAGACAGAGAAATGTCAGACTGAAGCAGCTTGCAGCGGGCGGGCATGGCTGCATTTTGCTCGTGTTTGCATAATTCATGACGATCGGCTGCAGTTGCAGTTGCAGTTGCACCCACATGGCTCGAGAGGCAGCCGGCGACTTCTACTTGAACAGATCGCATGGCACAGCCATTCATTACAAGCACATTGCAAATTGAGATACAAAACTGCCTCGAAAACAAAAAAAAAAATAGTCTGCGAGTGTTGGGCTCTGCCATATCGATATGGCCAGCATAAATAATGGCTGCTCTGCCGGCTGTGCGGGGGTGTTTGCCACGATAATGCTGGCCAACGAAGCATCCCAACTCGACAAATGCACAAATAAGAATTGAATTTCAATTTGCTGACTTGGCATTTTGTAGTGCTTGAAGATGAATGCCAAAAAGGGTTGGATTCCTACTCGTATAACAGTAGAGGAAATATGCCAGGGAACAGAGTCTATTGACTGAATGTTCATAAAGTTTGTTTGCACTTCCTTTGTGAGCAGAGAATAGAGGAAGAGCAGAACTGTTGGCTCAGCAAACAAAAATATCAGCTGTGCGCAGCAGGCTTAGTTCAAGCTTTAACTGGTTGAGAATCATACGCGAATGTTTCTTAATAACAGCTTAGTTTCCCACTCGCTTGATTGCTAAGAATTATGTATAGCAACTGAGTCCACTGAATGATGTTCATAAAATTTTAAGGAAGAAGAGAACTGATCGCACAGCAAAGAACTAGGGCTACGGTGTGCATCAAGCCAGGCTCAGACTCTAACGGTTTGAGAATTATAAGCGAATACCACAGTTTAACTTCCTATTCACTTAAATGTCTAAGCATCTTTCACGTATCTAACCAAATAATGAAAGAAGACGAGAACCAAGGCTCAATAAACGACATGACCTTGCATACGCTAAAACTGGTTGAGAATTATAAGAAGAACATTTAAAAACAGCGTGAAGAGCATGACCTGCACAATGAATAAGGTTTGTTAATTTGTAAAGACTTGCAAAAAGTATTAAAGAAAACAAAAAACCAAAACCCCTTGATTATTATCAGATATATAATATACTAAAACTTTTATCTGGCTTTTATCGAAAGGAATAGGTTCTTCTCTATTAGGTTTTCTTTACAGTCAATTCTCTGCTAATCGACGGCTAAGCTTTCAGCTTTTGTTGCCAATTAGTTCATAGCTTATCTAAAGATCTGTTAAGTTTGACATTTATAGCGATGCTGACTCATGGCCCGAAAGAAATATCCGTTAAAACCATAACCAAAACAGTCCGCTTGACCAGTTTTAAAGCGCTGCACGCCGGATTCATATGATGCCTATGATGACATGAAACTTTTTAATTGTTTTACGACTGCAATCAACACTCAGCGCACAGAAAACTGAACTCAACTCCGCATAAATGTAGCTGGAAAGTGGCAGTGGATGGCCAAGAGTATCTGTTATTTCTGTTGAGAAAGAAAAGAATCACAAACTATGAAAATTCTCAGAAACACTCGACTTGCCGTATCCCTAAATGAAATACAGGAATGCGCTGCGAACACTCAACCGAACGACCCGGCCATAAAAGTTGTTTGTTTTGCGAGCTGTTTAGGAAGAGACGCGGCGCGACGAGTCGAGTCGAGTTTGGAATTGGGTTAAGAAATTCTTAACAGCACTCTCAGCGGAAAGTACAAAGTGAAGAAATCAGCATACGGTTGCAATATGTTCAACTGGACAATTCATTCATACTCTCCCGACTCGGTTTCATTCATGAGCGTGATTGTGGTCAGTCTGGGACTGGACTGGGCTGGGCTGGGCTGGTCTGGTTCTGTTCTGTCCGTCTGTCCAGTTGTCTGTCTGGCTGTCTGTCGAGTTTCATCAATGGAACTTTATGACTAAGGTCGCTGCCATGCGGCGCTCTGATGCCAGAAACAAGTCGCAGTCACAGTCACAGCCGCAGTCCAGACAAAAGATTCGGTTACAAATCGACTTGACTTGCGGTAATTGCAGGCAAAGCGAAGAGCACTCTCTGCGGGAGGTTGGATACAACGGATACTTTGCCTCAGAATAAACATTCTTGAGCTACTGTTACGCGGCTGCCAAAGACGACAAAGACGACAACGACGACGACAACTTCATCAGACGTGCATAATGTGTGCATATAAAGTAAGTTGGGGGTATCGCGTATCGAGTATCGAGTGTGGCCCAAAAAAATGCTCGCTATCGAAAGTTGTTTTTCGTGTCGGTCGCGGCTGCATCTGCAAGATACAAGATACAAGATACAATTGGTTTGCTGCTTGCGTCACAATTGGAATTCTTGAGAAAGTGTTGCAATTGTTGCGACCTCAAGCACTTCAAGTGACAACCACAAACAATGCAGCAGCTATCCAGCAGATACAGATACATTTTACAGATACAGATACGGATACAGCTAAAGCTGCAGATACCGCTTGCAATTACCGTGCACTGACAACCCAATAACAAAAACAACTCACTTCCCTTATAATACCCTTGCACAGGGTATTATTATTTTGTCATCAATTGTGTGACCCAGAAGATATATGCGAACTTTTAAACTATATATATTCCTGATCAGCATCAATATCTGAGTCTATATACCTCTGACTATCTTTCTCCAATCTAGTCTCTTACCTTCAATAAAAGTCAAATATAACTCCTATATTATATGGCTCTTATAGAAATATTCGGTCGTATAAAAGCACTTCAAAGTAGGGCATTTAATCGTCGGCGTATCAGCGATATCCCTTGCTGCTTGTTTCACTTCATTTTCTTTTCAATCTCTGTTTTTTTTTTTTTGTACCAATTGTGCGTCGCCGACACTTTTGCCGCGTAATTGCGATCAATGCGCTTTGTTTTTGCCTGCGTATCTTATGGATACACAAGTTGACAGCCGACAGCTGGCTACAACAACAATAACAACAATTCGCATGCAAAGCATCGCCTCGGATGCTGCACGCATGCGCATGACTCAGACGCGAACTTCCAAGTGGAGCTGGGGCTGTAAAGGCCAGCGTAGGATGTTCTAAATGTCTGGGAACCAAGCAAATTGAAAACGAGTCTGTTCACAGATGAAAAAGAGCATTCAGAAAATGGCAACAAATGGAACAGCTAGAGTTCATTTAGCCGAAGAGTAAATGCCCTTATCGAGTGTAAGATGCATATGTATCTCTAACTAGCCTCACATATGTGAAAAGTAAATCGATTTTGATCAGTTTTTTATCAAGTTTTGAGAATTCGAGCTTTCGTCACTAAATTATCAAGCAGGTGTATATAGAAGGAATTGAAGAATTCGCACCTGTTTAGCATAGAAATCAATTTGTTTTTTTTTTCGGAACAACGACCTATGACAATCATTTAAATTGGAAATTTCGACAGCAGCTGGAATAAATGCCCTTCAAGAAATCAATTACAAATGCGGCAATTGGCGAAAAAAAACAAGAAGTAAACAATATTTCCCATTGACGTCAAACGGATTTTGGGCGGAAATTCTGATGACGCGCTGCGAGCTGACTAACGAGAACATCTTATCAACTTATCAGCCATGTACATATCATTTATTGCAGACACCACGGTGCCAGGCAGCAGGAAATGCTGAAATCAAACACAAGGTTGTCGATGGAAGCACGTCAGTCGCAGGTCGATCGGTTGAGGGGGCGGGTGGCTGCCTAATGGAAGAGCAACATCATCAGGTAAATAAATCAATCAGCTGTTGCCATCAACAGCCACAGCTTGTATCCGTGCGTGTTGATGTATCTATGAGCTAAGCATTTATGATTGATTTGTTTAGTTTTTTTTTTTGGAGCTAAACTAGTAAACAACGCAAGTAATATCTGGCCATCTGATAAATACATTTATTTATATATGCACGTAGGGCCCGCGGGCTATTTTTACCGATTGCACAATTTCCACGAAGAGTTAAATATTATTATACTCATTCACGAGATGAAAAGGAGGGTATATTGGTTTTGTGTCCATCTGTATTATAATCCTAAATTGGACAGTCGAGTGTATTCGAGTCAGCCAAGCTGAACCACGCCCACTAGGACGAGGGAAACCCGCACTAATCTATATCTAGCCCAGCCTTAAGACTAGAGTCCGCAAATCTCACAGATAATCCAGAGGAAGTTCTCTCTTAAGATCGAAACGAGCTTAAAACTCAAAAAGTTAGCTTTTTCTCAAAATATTTGACGAGTTGGCTAGTCCTAAGCTTAAGTCAGCAAATCTCGCAGATAGACCAGAGGAGGTCATCTCTAAAGATCGGGCCAGAAATGCAAATAGAAAAGTTCGCTAAGCTTTTGAACTCTAAACGAGTATAACGTAGTCAGTTTGATCCAACGTTCCAGCTTACTTTTCATATTTTGTGTGTGCCAATTATTATCATGCGAGGTGCCACATTCGTATCTTATCACGTGGCTCACAGCTGACAAATACAACCCCCTTTTAGTGAAGTATGCACTATATCTTGCTGTATGTTGTTGTCTCAGTGTTGGCCGCAATTTACAAAACAAACTGGCAGAAATGCGAAATAAATAAACAAACAAAAAATAAATGATTAATACGTAAGCGCCGATAAGATTAGATATTTCTAGAGTAGCCAATTGAACAGCCCTTTAATAGAGCGTGGCCCGCTCTCAACTTTGAATCAATTGTCACGGAGAACTCGACATAAATAACTCAGTTCATATGTTGTCGGAACTTAAGCAAATATCAAGATCGAGAAAAGTTAAGCTTTTTGTCTAGGCATAAAAATACAAGCGAAATATGCTCAACTGTTTGTAGAAAAATATTTCCCTGGAATTTTTCGTAGATAAGCTTGCTAAATAAAACGCTTCTAAATGGGATTGCAGATATTTTCCAAGGAATTCCAGATAAACTCTTGACAATGAGACAAATTTATATTCACAATGATAACTCTATTTGCTGCGATTAAAGAGTCTAGTCAGCATCTAAAAATATGATAGACTATCATCGTCATACAAAGCACATGCAAATGAGTGCGTTTTCAAGGGTCATAAATATGGGATTATCTTGGATGCGGCCATGTTCGAAAGGGCATTAATATGACACACTTACAAAGAGCTGCCACTCACAACTGAAAAGTATCGTTTGATCCGACTGAAATGCCATATAAACGATATAAACCACACGTAACCAGCAACAACAATAAACGATTTTTGGATAATTGGCCAATAAAATACTTTTATGCACCCAACACGATTATCGATGGCATCCTAACAAATCCCTTAGAGAGAAAGATGAAGAAAAACCATGTCAATTTTTTTTTTTCTTTGCTTTGGTGTCCGCCATTTCCAATTTGTCGAAAACACAAATTACTTGATGGCTGTTGAAATCGAGCAGATAAATCAACGAAATGCGGCGCCCGCCCGCGCCCATTGCGTAAATCAAAAATTTATGTTTAGATTTTTGGAAAACCAACAAGATGAAAACGAAAAAAACAAAATGAAAAAACGAACTTTATGGATTTTTGGACGCCATCGAAAACTTTTTGATTGTGCCCCTCCCAACTTCTAACAGTCTGATTTATAAGGTCAGCGCGAGCACCAAAATAAATGCAACAAAATATTCGAGGCGACACCAAACACGGGGACCCGGGGCCAAAACGTGGGCGCCCCCCCCCAAAAAAAAAAAAAAAAAATTCAAGTCGCGAGAGCAGCGATCATTAGCGCGGCCGGCTGACAACTTTCCGAATTAATGGGTCACAGAATTTTGGCTAAAAGCGGCGACAACTTGGTCGCCAGCACAATGCCTAATGATACGCCTTAAATGCGCGTCTTGGTGGCAACCCTGGCAGCGAGGTGTCATCTGCTGTGCTCCAAAACTCGCCCATAAATCTGTACCATATATTTTTTTCTTTTTTTTTTTTTTGTCGCATTTTCTTTAATTTAGAGGCAATTTATTAAATGCCCTCGCCGACTTTAATCTGCGCTGGAAAATCTCGGCGCAACTGCATAAATTAATTGCTTGAAAAAAAAAAAAGCGTCGTAAGAATGCGTGAGATATTTTTGTGCCCCGACAATTTGCCAAGCGCCAAAGTATCTGCAGATACATATGTATCTGCATCTGTGGCATCGCATCGCAGCATATGTATCTGCAACTGCAACGCTTGACAGCGCTGATTAGCGCATCCAAGATTCCCAGTTTCCCAGTTTCCCGATTTCCCAGCCAAATTTATGGCAGCTGTCTCTTAAATGGACGCTGACGACGCTCCAGGCGCAGCTTGCTGCAGTGGGAAAACACACACACACACACACACACACTTAGATTTTCTGAATGCATATTAAAAGCTGGTCAAAGCAAAGGAAATTATGTAATCAAATGTTGTCGCCAGACATGAAAATATTCTTGAATGTGCCACACGTAATCAACAAGAAATTTTCTTACCTTATTTTCGGGCAGTCTGAAAAGAAGTTTCACATGACGTGAGGAAAATGTTTGGCTTGGCTTTGGAAAAGCCGCCAGGTAACAACATCTTTCAACCGAAATTAAGAAATTTCCAGCACGTACACATCAATTCTTCGCTGCACGCTTTCCACTTTCTTTCACCTTTTGCATTCTGTAAGATACATTTTTCCCGTCTATTTGTTCGTTTTTATTTTTTGTATTTTTTTTTGGGTTTTGTTTTTTTTTATTTTCCGTTGACTTTATGCAAATTTTCGCTCATAATTTGAGTGCGACAGCAAAATATGTTGGCGCCAGGCAGCTAGGCGCGTCGCGGGCTTCCATTAGCGCCGCGGCATGCAGCGAGGGAGCGGGATGGGGGGGCTTGGCCACAGCCGCAGCCACTGCGTATGCGGATGCCCCCCAACTGGAAATCTGCTTTACATGCATTTCAATTTACGACCCCGAAATGTTTTGCCATGCACAATAATTCAGTCTGAAGTGGATTTGGATTATTTGCCATTTGCCATGGGTTTCCACTTGAAGCTCAATGACCGTTCCAAACCAGCAACAAAATGCATTTGACGCAGTTTCACTTGATTTTCCACACACATACATTTATATATATTTTTTTGACATTGGGCCACTTATAAATCAAAATCTGTACAAATATGACAATTGCACTGGCAGCCCGAAATTGAAGATCATTATGTTGCAAATTTCTTTACTTATTTAAAAGCATAAATAAATGTTTCCTACTAAAGTGTAGCTATTTAATTGAACACCATTGTAACTGCAATTACTGTAGCATATGATCAGTAAGCCAAACTGTAAAAGTCTACTCTCTTCATTCGCATACTATTTAAAAGATTAACAGAGCCTGTGACGTCACTAATATAAGTTACATATATAGATATATAGTTTCTATGTATGCATGCACAGCAAGAGCACAATTACCTGTTAAATAAGAGCTTTACTTTTTCTAGATTGTTCTCTCACTCTCTCTCTCTTTCTTTGATTGTGTTCGCGCCATTTTGCCTCTTGTGAAAAATGCTCAGCAGCAAAATGTAAGCGACAAATAATTTGCCAATTGTTGAATGAAGCGGTAGAAGTAAATAGAAATTTGTAAACACACACACAATACGAACGAAACGCGTTTTATACTACAAATTTAACTTAAATCTATTCAAAACGAGATTAGATTTATTTAACACGCGCCGAGGACGCAACCGATCAACAGCAGAGAAAGGCACACACTAAATTGCCTCATTAAGCGCGCGCCTACGCTAAGCCGGCGTTCACACTAATACTACCATAACAATTGAGAGCGCAAGCACAAGCAAATTCGGCTGCATAAAAACAAAGATAGCGGGATCAAAAGCCTGACAGCCAATAGCGTGCGTGCAGTGCATATGTGAATTACCCCACCCCTCCCCCCACACTAGATGCTGCGAAGGGATCACCAGCATAAATAGCAATATTGGGAGCAAACAATTTCCCACTATGTGACAATGTGCACTCTCCGGGTAAATACTCTCTGATCAAGCATATACAAATACTTTAGGTAGTTAGAAATGTGACCTTTTATACGCTACGTATAATAAGGTCAGTTTGGATAAAAATGTTAGATGACAAATAATTTGTTTAATTACTTTTGAGGGGACTATTTGCTTTGAAATATACCCTCCTAGTATTTATAAAGAAAAAACCCATATTATTTTGCACTCTCTTTCAAAATATTCTGATTTATATCCCAGCTACCCTTGAGATGCATTGACACACGACTGTAAAAAGCTACACGTGCTGCGTAAGAAGTCAGGCCATAAATCCACTTACAAACTAACTTTATGGATTCTGTAAAGACGAGTACAGCTCATAAATTCAATTGCTTTGTGCATTATCCATGGGACGAGCTGAATTTGCGAGCAACTCAAAAAATTCTCGAGTCTCGGTTACAGCTCGGGCGACAGTTGAAGAAGGTTGATTAACCCCTCGAGACGGTGCTAAAGCAAAACAAACACGAGCCCAAGATGAAAGGAGACCAGAGCAGAAACAGAGAGAGAGAGGGAGAAAGGGATAACAAACTCCGGCCAAAGGGCAAAGTCAGAGAGACTGGAGACCCTCTCCAGTTTGCGATTTGGGCTCTCAGATAAATTCAGCAAGAGCACTGCCAGCCGCTGAATGGGAGCGCAGGACAACGATGAGATTCTCTCTGTTGCCGGAACCGTGGGCGAAACAACCCCAAGTGAAGTTCAATTGCGGGCAAGTGCAAGGCTGTCCTCGGCTGGCGGGACATGCAAACGGGCAAGGCCGATGCCAAGCACAGCCCAACACCCATTCCCCCATTCCCCGACCCCTCTGACATTGAGTTTTTTTTTTTTAGCGAAACTACACGGAAAATCGCAATCGAAAGCCCAAACAAAAGGATGCAAACGATGTCAGGGATAAAATTGAAAGCAAACATAAACAAGTCGCAGAAACCACCACCAAAGCCCTCGAGCTGCTGCCGGGAAAAACTTTAAGGGATAGCAGATCGAAAAAAAAAACAACAAGAAACGAAACTTCGAACTTGGCCGAAATTTTAATACCCTTGTAGAGTCAGGGTCTTGCAGATTTGCGGAAAGAATTGTGACGCTCGTAAAGCTTGATACAGGAGTCTGATGTTAATAAGTGTTTGATTATAATAAAAGCTAATAAATGAAAGATTTGCTCAAAATATCTTGATGAATAAAAAGGTTTTTAATACAAGAAATCTATTTTTAACTCATCTTTGCTACGGCAGATATATATTATGATAGTCCCATGTTGGTAGGATTTTGCGGGGTTTGGTGAAGCTAACTTGATAAACAAGATAGTTTTTCATACTTTATAAGTATTAGATTGATTGATCATTTCTATATGATATAGTTATCCGATCTCACTGTCTACAACAAAAACACGTACCTCTCGTACTCTTACTATTCTAATCATTATTAAAGTATAGGATCTATAGATACCTAAAGAGGATAGATAGCTTAGATAATACCTGCTACATACTCCAGTCTGGAACTCGAACTCAAAGTTTCGCTATGCGGTTGCCTGAAAGGCCGTACTCTTTGGAAGAGCTTTAAAATGTTATTTTCTTTTGCATTTTATGGCAACGTTCAAGAAGTTAAGTTGCGAGAAAAGTTTGCATAACTTGGCTCAACGGCCAAGTGGGCAAAGAAATTATGCGGGCTACTCCAGACGAAAAGTGGGCAAATGCAAATGTGGATGCTGCGACTTAAAGGCAACAATGCTTTGATTTGTTGCCTGCTCAGACCACCCAATCGGCCAGGCAGTCGCACACACAGATACGCGCAAGTAAATAGACACACGCAACAACTAACACACAGATACGCACACACACACATGCAATCACAACCACAGCAGCCACCCTGAAAGTACGCTTTGAATGGCGTCAACAAATTCATTTCGCATCAGATGAATGACATGACTTTGACAGCATCAACAGCAGCAGTGGAGGCAGCAGCAGTAGCAGTAATAACAGTAAGACCGCCAAAACGCCTCCATCGAGCATCAGGCAGCCAGCAGTCGGCGTTGGCAACTGCGTCGTGGTTGCCCGTCGCTTCGGAGTCGCTGCTTTTCACTTCCCTGCCCATTCCACCTGCCACCCCACTGCACATCTCGTAAGTCCTCCCAGTCAATGTTTACATAACATGGCTATGATGACGCTTTTCCTCTCGCCTCTCGTCTCTCGTCTCTCGCCACGTCCAGCGCAGGCTCACACGCATGCGGCAAGCTCCATTGAGCTCCGTGCCAGCCGGGCCGGGACAGACCCGAGGACGGCAGCCGGTGCCGGCAAAAAAGGCAAAGAAATAATGATAGCAAAAAGAAGGAAAAAAAATAGACGCACAAATTTACGTTACGCACCCTGCACTG
The DNA here is from genome assembly GCF_003285875.2 of Drosophila novamexicana. Lineage (NCBI taxonomy): Eukaryota > Metazoa > Arthropoda > Insecta > Diptera > Drosophilidae > Drosophila > Drosophila novamexicana. The sequence goes on from NW_020824814.1 coordinate 2,979,406, forward strand.
TGGCAAGGTATCTATACAAGAACCGGGAATTCGCATGTATCTGTATCTGCATCTGTATCTGTGCATCCTCATAAGCTGTATCTGAGCATTGCGTGTGCTTTGCTTTGGTATTTTCACTCTAGCAATGTCCCCGTTGCAATTGACTTAGAGAGAGGGCTGTTCAACTGGTTCACCTTCAAATCTATATATGTATATATCTATATAGCTATATATCTAAATATCTAAATGTCTAAATGTCTACATATCTATATGTCTTCATGTCTGTATGTCTATATCTATATCTATATCTACATCTATATCTTAATCTATATCTCAGTCTTCCTTGTGTTTACCTAATCCTCTCGATATACCCCTTGATTTCTCTTGAGCTCACCTCGTTTATAGAGTATGCTAAAGCTCATATAGCGACATCTTAATGGGCGCTGGAAGTGCATCCCCGTGTGCTGGTTAACTTTCAATTAACGTCACGTTTTACGTACCTGCGCACTTTTCACTCGATGCAGATGGAGCGTGCCGCCGGTGATGACCCCCGCGGTGGTCGCCTTGGCATGCATTGGCGCTGAATTTATGACGTACTGCGTCTGCGGCTGCTGCTGCTGCTTGGCCAGAGCTGGAGCTGTAGCTGAAGCTGGCTGCGGTTTGGCCGACGATGTTGTCTGTGTTTTTGCAACATTCCTAATTGAGTTTTCTGGTACTCGGTTTTCACTTTGGCAGTCCATTGAAGGCAATGCCGTCTCGTGTTGCTGTTGCTGTTGCTTTTGCTGTTGTGCAATGGACATGCTCGTAATTAGCCGCTTGGCAATTGAGATTTGGATTGCGAGAGCAATATATCTTGTGTCTAACACCACATCGATTAGACGAAATGTATCTCAAAGATACACGCATGCAAATTCACTTTTTATCGCCGCCGCGAATGAAACGTACTTTTTCGAATTTTTCCGGTTTCCGGATTCCGGATTTCTTGTTACGTTTTGCACGGCACGCGGGTCCAACTGTAACTGAAACGCGCTTGCCGAGTGCTGCGTGCCGAGTGGAGCTGCGTCCTTCGGATGGTGGTTGGTATCCGGGCAGCAGGGTGTTAGCTTTATCTGGCATTTATCTAACATCAGGCGCAGGGGAAATTTACAAGGAGTCGCCACGTGAGCTGCCGCCGATAAGCAGCAGCAGCCGGAACAAACGCACTAACTAGCTGGAGATTGGGTTTGCAAACTCCAAGAGATTTAATTAAAAATTAACAAGTATTCATAGAGCTAATTAAAGGAAAATTGATAAGAAAAGGCACGCACTGATTTGCAGAGATGATAAACAGAAGTACCAGCAAGACAGCAAGCCGGTTCAAACCCGTGGCTGCTATGATTGCCTTGAACCAAAAATTGACACAATTACAGTTGTGTAAAAATACAAGAATTAGTTTAATTAGTTCGACCTGAGATTTTGATTGGTTAATAAATATTCTTTGAAATATTCAACAGGCAAACAAAACTACAATATTTATACCCTGTAAATGGGTAAATAGGGTATTCGGTATAGTGGGTGAATTCAGGCAACAGACAGAAGTTTAAACTAAGGCAAACTGCATTTGGAGTTGAAAGAAGTAGGTTCAGGGTATCCTCCAGTCGGGCACACCCTACTAGAGCACTCTCAAATGGCTTATCGAGTCACACAAGGAGTTTCAGTTCCAATTCCCAGCATTCTATAGCATTGAAGAATACTTCGACTAGATTTAATAGACTTGACATTGAAACTAAAACTTAAACTAAAACCAAATAATCAAAGATGGATCTCTTGTCGAATATAAAAAAAGAGCCTGAGGGCGAGCGTAAATCGTTAAAGAAATCCGTGATTGTCGCTCTGGACATATTCGAAGAACCATCTGGGGCTAAAAAGAAACAACGTGAACAGCACACCTACGCCATGGAAATCAATACAGATATTGAGTACCGCTCGCAATTTCGGGTGGGCTCTTATCAAAAATTCCAGCATCCAGTTAATTGATTCCATTTGCCAGGTGCTGGACACAGTCGATGGCGAGGAGGTGGATCTGACGCCCAACTATATACCCGAATCGCCGTACACAGATCAGTTCCTCAAATTCAATATGCATCTCAAGCACGAAATGGTCAGCATGCCACAGGTACACTCCAGAGGCAGCACAGCCCGATCCCGGACACGTTCCAGCATGCGCGGCGGAGTCGGCGGCAACAAGCAGTCCATCGATGAGCTAATAAATGGCGTAAGCGACAGACCTTTATTTAACTCTATTTATCAGGGCTGCAAACTTGCGAAACAATACTAGTTAGACGGGTGTGCTCGACTAGAAGATACCCTGAATCATGCGCCAAGCTGTGGCTGCAAACTTTCTAAGACTTTTTCGATGCTCTAAAACAATAAGATAAACACGCCACAAGCTGCGCACTTGATATTTTCATTACCCCACACTATTTATAAGAAAGGCAGCCTATTGTAACTTCGTTGCCTTTCATCCGATTTTTACAAAACTTTCAGGGATAAAATATGGCATTCAAAAGTGTGTGTATACCAAAGCGCAAGACGCTAGCTCTAAGAATTCTATTGTTGATATATTTAGGAAGAATGGAAGGTTTCCCAAAAATTAAATTTCCTTCATCTGTATACACTTTACGAGAACTTACATACCAAGTTTGGCCTATGTACCTCTTATAGTTCTCGAGATATATAAGAAAACCCAAATCCGAAAATCGATATAATTTGGTATAAAAGAATGTATATTGCACACTGCGAAAGTCTTCCCCCTAGATCGACGGTTCAAACTCAGTTCATCGCCTTGATATACCCTCCCTCATTTATAAACTACTTCCCCATCTACCTTAGATTATGTATGAAACGATTCTGTTTGATCCGGGCAGCAGTATCGAGAAACCGAATGATATGCACATGCCCGTGCCCTTCAACAAGTCGTTCGTCAAGGTGACGTTGCGCAAGTCGGACTTCATCGAATTGCATTCACAGATTAGTAGCACCGTGGCCAAGGGCACAACCCAGGGCGATGCCGTCGAGACGGACAATCGTCTCTATGATTACCTGACCATGGGCAAGGGCAAGGTGCGTCGTCGTTCCGACAACGATGCACAGACGGATCTGGTGCTGACCAACTCGCGGGCGGTGAACACCATATTCGTGGACTACGCCACGGTGGGCTCCTATGTGTCCAATTTCGAGATGTACGACACAATGGAGGGCGTGAGCCAAAAGCAGAGCCGTATGCAGAGCACCCTGCACAGCCTGAGCAAGGGCTCCGATGCGCAGCCGCAATTGGACGATGCCTCAGTGACCGACTACTTTGGCGAAGAGGAGGCCAAGGAGCGGCACAAGGTGCATTCGATAGCACAGGAGCTGTTCAAGAGTCCAGCATTCAAGAATGCGATACTCTTTATTGGACGCACACTCTCCAGCAATCTGTACAGGACGGGCATGCAGCGCTTTCGCAACTTCAAGCAGGTTGATCGCTGCTCCACGGATGTCGAGTACAAGTACTCAATGAAGGTTCTCTTTCGCCTGATCCCGACACTCAGCCTGGACGAGCGGAAGGCGGTCAGCGATATTAGCTTCTGTCACACCAACAGCGACATTGTGGCCATTGGCTATGGCCTGTTCTCGTTCTCCTCGCAGCGTGTCCCAACCACGGGGGATGTCTATGTGTGGAGCATCAAGAATCCTGGCGAACCGGAACGCGCCTATTACTACGACAAGCCGGTGACCGCCATTTGCTTCTCACCCTATCTGCCCTCCCTGATTGCCATTGGCATGTACGATGGCAGCGTCGAGGTGCGGGATGTGGCGGATGTCACGGATGTGCCCATTGCCGTGTCGCAGCGTGGCAGCTCGCCGGGCTGCTCGCCCGTGGTGGCCATACGCTGGCTCAAGCAGATCAGCGAGGATGATTCCGGTGAGATTGATCCGTTTCTCTGCCTTTCGCAGGACGGCTCGGTGACGCGCTATCGCCTCGGCAAGAGTCCTTTCCTTCTGGGCTTTACACAGATGACCCTCGAGCGCATCGAGGGCCATCCCGAGGGCATACACGTGCCCATAGCACCGACCATGACTGTCGCCGCCAACCGGCATCCCCAAGGCCTCTACCTAACCACCCATCCGGTGCACAAGGACATCTACTATATCCTCACCGATGAGGGCTGCATCCACAAATGCTCCATCAACTATCAGCATCAGTATCTGGAGGTGCTCAAGTGTCATGATGGTGGCGTCAATGTCATGGAGTTCTCGCCCTGGTCCCCCAAGCTGTTTCTCACCTGCGGCAACGATTGGTACACCTGTCCCCTCTCTCTCTCTCTCTCTCCCCCTTGCTTTGCTCACCTCCAATTTCCATTTGCCAGGTATGTTAGGATCTGGGTGGATGGCATTACACGACCCCTGATCGAGCTGCTGGACGACTTTCAGCCCATCCACTGGGCCAAGTGGAGTCCCACCCACTCCACAATTATTGTGGCCGTCAATCGGGATACTTGCAGCATTTGGGATCTTCGACGCAACATTCTAAAGCCCATGGGCAAGCACGAAACGGACTCCTCCTACAACACAATTGCCCAGTATGCAAAGATCTCTATATTCCATATTACTTTGTGACTCAAGCTCCCTCTTTCCACACAGATTCTCCAACAGCGGCACAGTCCTGGTGGTGGGCAATGAACGTGGCAATACCCTGTTCGAGGCCCTCAATGACATGCCCTTTGCCCCACATTTTCAGTACGATGAATTGGAGAAGGCCATTTACCGAGCGATTGGCAACGATCAGGAATTGTTTATTGAGCTCAAGAGCATCGGATTCTTCGGCTATCCCAACAAGAAATGCATTAGAACTTAAAAGTCGCCATATCTACACTGTCAGAGTTATAAGTAAATTAAATCTCAAATGAGGCTAAATTATGATTGTTATTAACTGGGCAGGTAGAAGGTGGAAGTAGATAAGGAGACTGGCTCGGATATACCTCTGATTAAAGGGTGTGCTTCTTTCTAACCCTCCACGTAAGGGAAAATCAAAGTATTTATGTTACCTAAATGAATATTTGGCGATTTTATGGATTACTATATAATACATCCACATCTATATACACCCAGATTTATTCCAAAAATCTTGTACAGAAGCCGAATTCCTTCATGCAATATTGTTGCTGGTCAATAAGCTATACATGGGATCAAAGTTCCTCCCACTGCCTGTTTGCTCATAATGCCCTTTAATTTTACCACTGTTTACTGCATATTAAAAGTTCAACAAGCAAGGCCCAGGTCATGAGAACTTCCTTCAGAGTAAACTTGAACCGCAGCTCCGGGTTCAAGGTATGCGGTTCACTCTAACAAAGCTCAGAACTGTTGAGACCTTCGTAAATTTGCCGCTACTTATTTACACGCCTGAACATTGTTATATAACGGTCGGGAATTGGATCAGTTGCCGGTTGATCAGTTCCGCGGCAACAGATCAAATTTCATCAGACCAACAGGTAACTCAAGACACAGCCGAGAGCATTACCTGTGCGTCAAATATGTGATGACCCTCTGCGCTCAAGAGTTCTTGGTCTTGAGTGTGTGTGTGTGTGTGTGTGTGTGTGTGTGTGAGGTTTAAATGTCAACCGACTGCCGACGATGGTGGTCAAAGTGTGGTTTCTCCGGGTGTTAAATAACAAATAAACACACTTGTGCACACATTAGCATACAAAGATGAAAAGCGCAGGCAGGGGAATTTATTAAACAGCCATCAGAATGAATAGAGAAAAGTAAAAAAAAAACACGAGAATGAGCCCCGATCAAACGCCAAACCGCCTAAGATAAACTACGTGTTACAGTTTTTCCGATACCCTGTAATCACTGAAAGTGCTTCAAATATAAAGGGTAGCTTGATTCGAAGTTAATTTATGTAGCAGAAAAAGTAGATGACCTCTGATCTCATTAAGTTTCCCTTTAGAGGTCATCAAATTTACAGAAAATCTATAAATATCGATTTTAAAACCAGTTTTTTAAGGAAATCTCGAGGATTATTAAAGCTAGAGACTCAAAATTTGGAACATATAGCTCATGCAGATTAGGAATAGTTCTTTTTTGAATAGACGACCTGGGTCACCCTCGAAAATTGCAAAAATATAAATATGAATGCTAGAGTCTTGTTCTTCAGTATGCACACACATTTAAGGGTCATATTTGAAGTCTGTAAATATAATTAAGATCGGACTATAAGTACCGAAGTTATTTGAGAACACTTTTACGAAAATGTAAGTCTGAGGCAAGAGGGGCCCTTATGTCTGGAATTTTTTTTAGGAAGGGTATCACCTAGTCTGTCACACCCGACCAGCGTAGTTTTTTTCCTACATTTTTGGGCAGCACCAGAAAAATAGAAGTAAATGTCAAAATTTGTGGCCCATAAATAAACAAGCTGCAGGCTCAACGGGCTTCGAGGAGTGGACCACACCGTCGCATATGGCCGTAAATTACACAGCACATTCCAAACGAAACGGCGAGTCGCGACGGGACGGGACGGGCTTGGGACCAAAAACCTAAAACGCCGCTGGATGTCATCATCAGCAGCAGACGCAATCCTTGTCCACAGCTAAATGCTGCCGCTGCCTCTATCGCAGCTGCATTAATTGTTGTGAAACAATCTGAGCCTTGTCGTGGTTGTCGCATTTAATGAACATTTAATTGCAGCCCACATGTGCGCCAAGCTATGCCCACCAGGCCGCAGGGGCGGGCCCAGAGGCCGGAGGCTGGCGCACAAATTGAAAACAAAGTGTTATAGCCCAGTGGACGGCGACAAAAGACGGCCATCATCATCATCGTGGACAATGTCGTCGTGGTCGGAGCTGACAAGGAGACAAACGAGCTTACAGTAGCTGTTATGGCCATGACAGAGTCAACCAGAACGAGCCGCTGATGAGGCCAGACGCAATGTCATTTTGCCAATAAAAGCTGCGATTCATCAGAATTGTTGAGATTCTCATGGCCAAGTAAGGCCAGCAGCAGCAGAGCAGCTCAGCTGGGAGAAAGATGTTGGCTGTTGCAAGAAAAGAAATGGAACTCGAACTGTTTGCTCTAGAGATGGCCGCGTGAGGGACTCGTAACACACACACGACTTTTTTTAAATATGTTTTGGAAGAATCCAAGTTTTCTAATAGTACGGAGAATATAATACAACATACACTTTTGGGTGCCACTGATAATACATTAGAACATTCATAGACTAACCTGTGATTCGAACCAGGCTCCTCTGCCTACTCCCATAACTTGTAAAGGAATGCTGAAATATATAATTTTTAAATTTAGATAAAATAATATCAAATTAAATATCTAGAATAACGATTTGCTAACTCATGCAAGGTTATGGCCTTTCTATGCAATTCTCATGAGTTTAAGTAAGGATAATTAACGTGTTAGCATATAATTATAGTATTATATTAAAACTGTTAATTAGGTATAAATTCACACTGATTTTAAGTCTTTATTCCACGCACGATATTGTATAATTCAAGCACGAACTGAAACATGCAAAAGAAAACGATCAATAAACAAACCTTAAAGAACGCAGTCAGCACAAGCTTTAATCATATGCTGTTAATATTATTATAAGCCTCCTAGGAGGATAAATGATTCCATTTTCCAAAAATTCACAAGTCTATGCAGACTTTTGTCGATTATTTTGATTATTGCTTGGGGCGCAATATATGTTATCTGGACGAAACGATGCGCTTTCCGGCTCATCAGATGAATCCCTGCAAGAGTTTTATATATATTTAAAAATATAACTTATTGGCTAGCTTTTCTTTCTTGCAAGACCTACCCAATATCTGTAATATCACTGAAATCGCCGTAATTGGGCCGAAAGCTGCACAAAATGCAATGGCTATTCGATTCCAAGTAGCATGACGTACAGTACACACCCCTGCAGCCCGTCGTATTACATTTTACATAATCCGATCTGAAAATGAACTTTTAAGATTAAATGAAATATATGCTAAAAGAAATTGATGCTGATTTCATACCTGGTCAGCCTTGCAATGCATATAATGCAGTACTTGCCCTTGTAGGTGCCCGAATAGCCGCAGGATACCCTGGCAGGAAGTCCTTAAGCATTACTTATTGATCAATAAAATATAATAATGCTTTTTACCTACTTATATAATTTACCACGATAAATTCCAAGGTATTTGGATACGGAGTTTTCGCTATAATAATAATTCAGCGAACGCGCTTTGCGTCTGGCGATCTTTATAAAGTTATCTGCAATAAGAGGGGAAGGTTACACTTTTCTCCAATTGTACTTAATATATATATCTAGTCTCTTTATAGGTCCCTACCTCTGTTTAGCAGCAGGCAACGATGCAAGTAGGCGGCACGCACACTGGCATTGTGTGGATACATGCTGGCCATGATCTTGTGGCGCAGACGTCTGCCGTAAGGCTCCCAGAAGAGCAGGCACCAGGCCAGGATGCACAGCATCATGATCTCCCAGTAGCGCAAAAACTTCGGCGGCCTGGGCAGCGGCAGGCAATGTTGGATGTCCACGATCAGATTCTTGGACAAGGGCTCAAAGGCATGCACCAGACCACGCAAAATGTCACCGATCAGGCCGCCGCCCCTAATCACAATCTTCGTATAAGCCGGTGCTGGAAAATAGATAAGTTAGGCATAGTCGAGAGAGAAAGAGAGAGTTCACTTACGCTGCAGCTCGGCCGTTTTGTGCGAATGAAAGGACATGATGGCCAGCATCCAGAAGATGCTATAGTCCACAAAGCAGATGATGAACAGCTGCAGGCTGATGATGATCAGGAAAACCAGAGAACGCTTCACATAGAGCAGCTCACGGGAAACGAGGCGGAACGAGCTAAGCTGTGGGCAGGTGAAAAATTAAATTAAATAAGTAAACGAACCGGAACTCGGAGTCAAGAACTCCAAATTAAGAAAACCCCAAAAAATGGGCTTAACAAAACCCGAAGGGAATCTTATTTCGGTTAAAAAATGATCTAGTTCAAAAAAAATAAGAGAAAATTAAAAATTCAAATTTGTTCAAAGTCAGATTTGAACCGAAATAGAAAAATTATTCATTAAAATTTTGCCAAGTCAGTTGAAATTTGATGGCTAGCAATATTCTGAGTAGAAGAAAAAATTATAAATGAAAAATAAGCCTAACTCAGGTTTGAGCCAGAAAACTGGATTCGCGATTGAAAATCACGATCAAAGCCAAAAGCAGGAAGCTGGTTCGAACTACAGAAAGAACTAGCGAGAATTTATATAGATATTGCGACACTAATGGAAACACTTGAAGTTTTTTTACCCGTCCGATTGCCCACCTTGACGTATGTGTTGCGCTCCGCGGAACGCAGGGGCAGAGCATTGTTGGCATAGTTGATCAGCTGTATCTTGTTGTAGGCATAGAACTCCTTGGTCAAGTAGAAATTGCGATAATTGTCGCTACCCAGGTAGCTCATGCGAAAGTATATCGCGCGCACGAATATTAAAATAAGCAGGGTAATTATCACCAGATCCAGCCAGATGTATGTGAGCAGCAAATGTTTCGTTTCTCGTTCAAGCTCCATGGCGATCCTCTGATCCAGATCGCTGAGCAATGCGCCACGTTCCTTGCTGGGCGCGGCGCTGTGATCGAACGTAATGCTCACCTCGAAGTGGGCCCTGATCCTGGCAAAGATCTCCAGCGGTCCTGTGAGTTTAAGATTGCAATGGAGCTCAATTTATTGATCGTGCGACTTACTTCCGAACACCTGATCGACAATCTGCTCCTGCTCCTTCAAATGGATATCAAAGAAGCTGGGCAAGTCCTTAAGATTTTCACAGAACCATGCAAAGCGCCCTTTCAGATCACAAATCGATTGGTTTTTCGCAAACTTCACCATGCAATCCTGCACGCCGATCGTGCTCGCGCCCAAGCACCGATCGTGGGGCGAGCCCATTTGGTTGTCGAAGAAAGTCTGCTCGAGTATAAGCCACTGATCGCAGCCCTTATAGCCAGCATCTGTTTAGGGAAGATTATTATACTATTGCACTGAAAAACGGATGAGATTTTACCGAGGTATGGGGTTGGGAAATTTCGACCTACTTTATATAGGATATTTAGGGGCAACATTTTGACTTGAATTTCGACTAAATAATATGGTGCTAGATTTAAATGCCAATTTAAACTAGAGGCAAAACCATAAAGAAATATATAAATCTTGTGAAAATCTGATGAGATTTGACCGAGTTATGGGGTTGGGAAATTTCGACCTATGTCCATATAGGATGTTCGGGGGCAACATTTTGACTTGAATTTCGACTAAAAAATGTGTTGCCAGATTTAAATGCCAATTTAAACTAGAGGCAAGCCCATGAAGAAACATATAAATCTTGTGAAAATCGGATGAGATTTTCCCGAGTTATGACAATGGGAAATTTTGACCTATGTCTATAGCCGATTTTAGGGGCAAAATTTTGACATGAATTTCGACTAAAAAACATGTTGCCAGATTTAAATGCCAATTTAAACTAGAGGCAAAACCATGAAGAAAAATATAAATCTTGTGAAAATCGGATGAGATTTGACCGAGTTATGGGGTTGGGAAATTTCGACCCATGTCTATATAGAATATTTGGGGCTACATTTTGACTTGGATTTCGACTAAAAAACATGTTGCCAGATTTAAATGCCAATTTAAACTAGAGGCAAAACCATGAAGAAAAATATAAATCTTGTGAAAATCGGGTGAGATTTGACCGAGTTATGGGGTTGGGAAATTTCGAACTATGTCCAGATAGGATGTTTGGGGGCAACATTTTGACTTGAATTTCGACTACAAAACATGTTGCCAGATTTAAATGCCAATTTAAACTAGAGGCAAAACCATGAAGAAAAATATAAATCTTGTGAAAATCGGATGAGATTTTCCCGAGTTATGACAATGGGAAATTTTGACCTATGTCTATAGCCGATTTTAGGGGCAAAATTTTGACATGAATTTCGACTAAAAAACATGTTGCCAGATTTAAATGCCAATTTAAACTAGAGGCAAAACCATGAAGAAAAATATAAATCTTGTGAAAATCGGATGAGATTTGACCGAGTTATGGGGTTGGGAAATTTCGACCCATGTCTATATAGAATATTTGGGGCTACATTTTGACTTGGATTTCGACTAAAAAACATGTTGCCAGATTTAAATGCCAATTTAAACTAGAGGCAAAACCATGAAGAAAAATATAAATCTTGTGAAAATCGGATGAGATTTGACCGAGTTATGGGGTTGGGAAATTTCGAACTATGTCCAGATAGGATGTTTGGGGGCAACATTTTGACTTGAATTTCGACTACAAAACATGTTGCCAGATTTAAATGCCAATTTAAACTAGAGGCAAAACCATGAAGAAAAATATAAATCTTGTGAAAATCGGATGAGATTTTCCCGAGTTATGACAATGGGAAATTTTGACCTATGTCTATAGCCGATTTTAGGGGCAAAATTTTGACATGAATTTCGACTAAAAAACATGTTGCCAGATTTAAATGCCAATTTAAACTAGAGGCAAAACCATGAAGAAAAATATAAATCTTGTGCAAATCGGATGAGATTTGACCGAGTTATGGGGTTGGGAAATTTCGACCCATGTCTATATAGAATATTTGGGGCTACATTTTGACTTGGATTTCGACTAAAAAACATGTTGCCAGATTCAAATGCCAATTTAAACTAGAGGCAAAACCATGAAGAAAAATATAAATCTTGTGAAAATCGGATGAGATTTGACCGAGTTATGGGGTTGGGAAATTTCGACCCATGTCTATATAGGATATTTAGGGGTAACATTTTGACTTGCATTTCAACTAAAAAACATGTTGCCAGATTTAAATGCCAATTTAAACTAGAGGCAAAACCATGAAGAAAAATATAAATCTTGTGAAAATCGGATGAGATTTTCCCGAGTTATGACAATGGGAAATTTTGACCTATGTCTATAGCCGATTTTAGGGGCAAAATGTTGACATGAATTTCGACTAAAAAACATGTTGCCAGATTTAAATGCCAATTTAAACTAGAGGCAAAACCATGAAGAAAAATATAAATCTTGTGAAAATCGGATGAGATTTTCCCGAGTTATGACAATGGGAAATTTTGACCTATGTCTATAGCCGATTTTAGGGGCAAAATTTTGACATGAATTTCGACTAAAAAACATGTTGCCAGATTTAAATGCCAATTTAAACTAGAGGCAAAACCATGAAGAAAAATATAAATCTTGTGAAAATCGGATGAGATTTGACCGAGTTATGGGGTTGGGAAATTTCGAACTATGTCCAGATAGGATGTTTGGGGGCAAAATTTTGACATGAATTTCGACTAAAAAACATGTTGCCAGATTTAAATGCCAATTTAAACTAGAGGCAAAACCATGAAGAAAAATATAAATCTTGTGAAAATCGGATGAGATTTGACCGAGTTATGGGGTTGGGAAATTTCGACCCATGTCTATATAGAATATTTGGGGCTACATTTTGACTTGGATTTCGACTAAAAAACATGTTGCCAGATTTAAATGCCAATTTAAACTAGAGGCAAAACCATGAAGAAAAATATAAATCTTGTGAAAATCGGATGAGATTTGACCGAGTTATGGGGTTGGGAAATTTCGACCCATGTCTATATAGAATATTTGGGGCAACATTTTGACTTGGATTTCGACTAAAAAATAAGTTGCCAGATTTAAATGCCAATTTAAACTAGAGGCAAAACCATGAAGAAAAATATAAATCTTGTGAAAATCGGATGAGATTTGACCGAGTTATGGGGTTGGGAAATTTCGAACTATGTCCAGATAGGATGTTTGGGGGCAACATTTTGACTTGGATTTCGACTAAAAAATAAGTTGCCAGATTTAAATGCCAATTTAAACTAGAGGCAAAACCATGAAGAAAAATATAAATCTTGTGAAAATCTGATGAGATTTGACCGAGTTATGGGGTTAAGAAATTTCAACCTACTTTATATAGGATATTTAGGGGTAACATTTTGACTTGCATTTCAACTAAAAAACATGTTGCCAGATTTAAATGCCAATTTAAACTAGAGGCAAAACCATGAAGAAAAATATAAATCTTGTGAAAATCGGATGAGATTTTCCCGAGTTATGACAATGGGAAATTTTGACCTATGTCTATAGCCGATTTTAGGGGCAAAATTTTGACATGAATTTCGACTAAAAAACATGTTGCCAGATTTAAATGCCAATTTAAACTAGAGGCAAAACCATGAAGAAAAATATAAATCTTGTGAAAATCGGATGAGATTTGACCGAGTTATGGGGTTGGGAAATTTCGAACTATGTCGAGATAGGATGTTTGGGGGCAAAATTTTGACATGAATTTCGACTAAAAAACATGTTGCCAGATTTAAATGCCAATTTAAACTAGAGGCAAAACCATGAAGAAAAATATAAATCTTGTGAAAATCGGATGAGATTTGACCGAGTTATGGAGTTGGGAAATTTCGACCCATGTCTATATAGAATATTTGGGGCTACATTTTGACTTGGATTTCGACTAAAAAACATGTTGCCAGATTTAAATGCCAATTTAAACTAGAGGCAAAACCATGAAGAAAAATATAAATCTTGTGAAAATCTGATGAGATTTGACCGGTTGGTTGGGAAATTTCAACCTACTTTATATAGGATATTTAGGGGTAACATTTTGACTTGCATTTCAACTAAAAAACATGTTGCCAGATTTAAATGCCAATTTAAACTAGAGGCAAAACCATGAAGAAAAATTTAAATCTTGTGAAAATCTGATGAGATTTGACCGAGTTATGGGGTTGGGAAATTTCGACCTACTTTATATAGGATGTTTGGGGGCAACATTTTGACTTGAATTTTGACTAAAAAACATGTTGCCAGATTTAAATGCCAATTTAAACTAGAGGCAAAACCATGAAGAAAAATAGCAATCTTGTAAAAATCGGATGAGATTTGACCGAGTTATGGGGTTGGGAAATTTCGAACTATGTCCAGATAGGATGTTTGGGGGCAACATTTTGACTTGAATTTCGACTACAAAACATGTTGCCAGATTTAAATGCCAATTTAAACTAGAGGCAAAACCATGAAGAAAAATATAAATCTTGTAAAAATCGGATGAGATTTGACCGAGTTATGGGGTTGGGAAATTTCGAACTATGTCCAGATAGGATGTTTGGGGGCAACATTTTGACTTGAATTTCGACTACAAAACATGTTGCCAGATTTAAATGCCAATTTAAACTAGAGGCAAAACCATGAAGAAAAATATAAATCTTGTGAAAATCTGATGAGATTTGACCGAGTTATGGGGTTGGGAAATTTCGACCTACTTTATATAGGATGTTTGGGGGCAACATTTTGACTTGAATTTCGACTAAAAAACATGTTGCCAGATTTAAATGCCAATTTAAACTAGAGGCAAAACCATGAAGAAAAATAGCAATCTTGTAAAAATCGGATGAGATTTGACCGAGTTATGGGGTTGGGAAATTTCGAACTATGTCCAGATAGGATGTTTGGGGGCAACATTTTGACTTGGATTTCGACTAAAAAATAAGTTGCCAGATTTAAATGCCAATTTAAACTAGAGGCAAAACCATTAAGAAATATATAAATCTTTTGAAAATCGGATGAGATTTGACCGAGTTATGGGGTTGGGAAATTTCGACCTACTGTATATAGGATATTTAGGTGCAACATTTTGACTTGAATTTCGACTAAAAAACATGTTGCCAGATTTAAATGCCAATTTAAACTAGAGGCAAAACCATGAAGAAAAATATAAATCTTGTGAAAATCGGATGAGATTTGACCGAGTTATGGGGTTGGGAAATTTCGACCTACTTTATATAGGAAATTTGGGGCAACATTTTGACATGAATTTCGACTAAAAAATATGTTGTCAGATTTAAATGCCAATTTAAACTAGAGGCAAAACCATGAAGAAAAATATAAATCTTGTGAAAATCTGATGAGATTTGACCGAGTTATGGGGTTGGGAAATTTCGACCTATGTCCATATAGGATGTTCGGGGGCAACATTTTGACTTGAATTTCGACTAAAAAATATGTTGCCATATTTAAATGCCAATTTAAACTAGAGGCAAAACCATTAAGAAAAATATAAATCTTGTGAAAATCTGATGAGATTTGACCGAGTTATGGGGTTGGGAAATTTCGACCTACTTTATATAAGATATTTAGGGGTAACATTTTGACTTGCATTTCGACTAAAAAACATGTTGCCAGATTTAAATGCCAATTTAAACTAGAGGCAAAACCATGAAGAAAAATATAAATCTTGTGAAAATCGGATGAGATTTTCCCGAGTTATGACAATGGGAAATTTTGACCTATGTCTATAGCCGATTTTAGGGGCAAAATTTTGACATGAATTTCGACTAAAAAACATGTTGCCAGATTTAAATGCCAATTTAAATCTAGAGGCAAAACCATGAAGAAAAATATAAATCTTGTGAAAATCGGATGAGATTTGACCGAGTTATGGGGTTGGGAAATTTCGACCTACTTTATATAGGATGTTTGGGGGCAACATTTTGACTTGAATTTCGACTAAAAAACATGTTGCCAGATTTAAATGCCAATTTAAACTAGAGGCAAAACCATGAAGAAAAATATAAATCTTGTGAAAATCGGATGAGATTTTCCCGAGTTATGACAATGGGAAATTTTGACCTATGTCTATAGCCGATTTTAGGGGCAAAATTTTGACATGAATTTCGACTAAAAAACATGTTGCCAGATTTAAATGCCAATTTAAACTAGAGGCAAAACCATGAAGAAAAATATAAATCTTGTGAAAATCGGATGAGATTTGACCGAGTTATGGGGTTGGGAAATTTCGACCTACTTTATATAGGATGTTTGGGGGCAACATTTTGACTTGAATTTCGACTAAAAAACATGTTGCCAGATTTAAATGCCAATTTAAACTAGAGGCAAAACCATGAAGAAAAATATAAATCTTGTAAAAATCGGATGAGATTTGACCGAGTTATGGGGTTGGGAAATTTCGAACTATGTCCAGATAGGATGTTTGGGGGCAAAATTTTGACATGAATTTCGACTAAAAAACATGTTGCCAGATTTAAATGCCAATTTAAACTAGAGGCAAAACCATGAAGAAAAATATAAATCTTGTGAAAATCTGATGAGATTTGACCGAGTTATGGGGTTGGGAAATTTCGACCTACTTTATATAGGATATTTAGGTGCAACATTTTGACTTGAATTTCGACTAAAAAACATGTTGCCAGATTTAAATGCCAATTTAAACTAGAGGCAAAACCATGAAGAAAAATATAAATCTTGTGAAAATCGGATGAGATTTTCCCGAGTTATGACAATGGGAAATTTTGACCTATGTCTATAGCCGATTTTAGGGGCAAAATTTTGACATGAATTTCGACTAAAAAACATGTTGCCAGATTTAAATGCCAATTTAAACTAGAGGCAAAACCATGAAGAAAAATATAAATCTTGTGAAAATCGGATGAGATTTGACCGAGTTATGGGGTTGGGAAATTTCGAACTATGTCCAGATAGGATGTTTGGGCGCAACATTTTGACTTGAATTTCGACTACAAAACATGTTGCCAGATTTAAATGCTAATTTAAACTAGAGGCAAAACCATGAAGAAAAATATAAATCTTGTGAAAATCGGATGAGATTTTCCCGAGTTATGACAATGGGAAATTTTGACCTATGTCTATAGCCGATTTTAGGGGCAAAATTTTGACATGAATTTCGACTAAAAAACATGTTGCCAGATTTAAATGCCAATTTAAACTAGAGGCAAAACCATGAAGAAAAATATAAATCTTGTGAAAATCGGATGAGATTTGACCGAGTTATGGGGTTGGGAAATTTCGAACTATGTCCAGATAGGATGTTTGGGGGCAAAATTTTGACATGAATTTCGACTAAAAAACATGTTGCCAGATTTAAATGCCAATTTAAACTAGAGGCAAAACCATGAAGAAAAATATAAATCTTGTGAAAATCGGATGAGATTTGACCGAGTTATGGGGTTGGGAAATTTCGACCTACTTTATATAGGATGTTTGGGGGCAACATTTTGACTTGAATTTCGACTAAAAAACATGTTGCCAGATTTAAATGCCAATTTAAACTAGAGGCAAAACCATGAAGAAAAATATAAATCTTGTGAAAATCGGATGAGATTTGACCGAGTTATGGGGTTGGGAAATTTCGAACTATGTCCAGATAGGATGTTTGGGGGCAACATTTTGACTTGGATTTCGACTAAAAAATAAGTTGCCAGATTTAAATGCCAATTTAAACTAGAGGCAAAACCATTAAGAAATATATAAATCTTTTGAAAATCGGATGAGATTTGACCGAGTTATGGGGTTGGGAAATTTCGACCTACTTTATATAGGATATTTAGGGGCAACATTTTGACTTGAATTTCGACTAAAAAACATGTTGCCAGATTTAAATGCCAATTTAAACTAGAGGCAAAACCATGAAGAAAAATATAAATCTTGTGAAAATCGGATGAGATTTGACCGAGTTATGGGGTTGGGAAATTTCGACCTACTTTATATAGGAAATTTGGGGCAACATTTTGACATGAATTTCGACTAAAAAACATGTTGCCATATTTAAATGCCAATTTAAACTAGAGGCAAAACCATTAAGAAAAATATAAATCTTGTGAAAATCTGATGAGATTTGACCGAGTTATGGGGTTGGGAAATTTCGACCTACTTTATATAAGATATTTAGGGGTAACATTTTGACTTGAATTTCGACTACAAAACATGTTGCCAGATTTAAATGCCAATTTAAACTAGAGGCAAAACCATGAAGAAAAATATAAATCTTGTGAAAATCGAATGAGATTTTCCCGAGTTATGACAATGGGAAATTTTGACCTATGTCTATAGCCGATTTTAGGGGCAAAATTTTGACATGAATTTCGACTAAAAAACATGTTGCCAGATTTAAATGCCAATTTAAACTAGAGGCAAAACCATGAAGAAAAATATAAATCTTGTGAAAATCGGATGAGATTTGACCGAGTTATGGGGTTGGGAAATTTCGACCTACTTTATATAGGATGTTTGGGGGCAACATTTTGACTTGAATTTCGACTAAAAAATATGTTGCCATATTTAAATGCCAATTTAAACTAGAGGCAAAACCATGAAGAAAAATATAAATCTTGTGAAAATCGGATGAGATTTGACCGAGTTATGGGGTTGGGAAATTTCGACCCATGTCTATATAGAATATTTGGGGCAACATTTTGACTTGGATTTCGACTAAAAAATAAGTTGCCAGATTTAAATGCCAATTTAAACTAGAGGCAAAACCATGAAGAAAAATATAAATCTTGTGAAAATCGGATGAGATTTGACCGAGTTATGACAATGGGAAATTTTGACCTATGTCTATAGCCGATATTAGGGGCAAAATTTTGACATGAATTTTGACCAAAAAACATGTTGCCAGATTTAAATGCTAATTTAAACTAGAGGCAAAACCATGAAGAAAAATATAAATCTTGTGAAAATCGGATGAGATTTGACCGAGATATGACAATGGGAAATTTCGACCTATGTTTAAGTAGGTTATTCAAGGATTCGATTCTTACAGAAATCTTAGCCATATGTCAAGAAGGGCAGTTGCTCTTCGGAGCGCCGAAGTTAGCCTTACATTCTAGTCACACTCACGCAGTTGGACAATGGCGACCTCCTGGCGATGGAAGACCGCATCCAAGCGCTCCATTAGCTTGCGCACCTGGCTGAGGCATGTGTAGACCGCCTGCTCCACTACGTAGACGGGTTCGCCCATGATCTCGTGCATGGGCGTCAGCGCATTCCGGAGCAGCGTCTGGCCACACGAAAGGCTTTGTGCCACGATCTCAATGTTGCGCATAATGTTCGTGACGGGGCCCAAGGTGGCCAGGATGAAGGCGAAGGCGACGAGCAGCGCCCGGCCCTTGTAGCTGCACATGAGCGTCAGGGCCAAGATGCCGACGCATCTACGTACGTTAAAGAACAGGCGATCAGGTCAAGATCAAGTTGGATCTGTGAGCTCACCTGGTCGAGTGGCTGTAGAAGATGATCAGCAGCAACAGGCCCAGCAGCACGATCAAGAACCATCTGAGATTCAGCTCCGCGCTCTCCCGGCGATGGTGCAGCAAATGCCAAAAGAGCACCAGGACTATGCCCGTTATATAGCCGAGTATTATGTAGATCATCAGGTTGTCGTTGTCGGGATCCGCTTTGCTGACGGCAACACGAGCTGGCGGTCGATCCTCCGGATAGATGGGCGCATCGTTCGTATCGCTTGGATCCTCGCTCGTGTCCGTATCTGCGTGTCTGCGTCGAAATTTTCGTTCACGATACACCTTCTGCGCGCCGTAATAATACTCTGGCGCTGGCCTTTCCTTTCTCACCTCAATGGCAATCCCGACATGGCTGGCATTGCTGTCGTTCGATTGCTTCTCCTTGGCCTTGGGAGCAGCTTCTCCTCCTCCCTGGCCAGCGTCTATGCGAACGTAGTCGGCCTCCGATGTTGGCGATGCGAATGATTGACTATATGTTGACATTATATATTCTATTTACAATTCATTTGAATTTTCACTTCGTTTTTCTATTTAACTGTAAACTTCAGATACAACTAATCAGGGTTGGCTTAAATTAGTTTTGCAGCCCTGTTTGAAATATGATCGAACTTGCAAAAGTTATCGATAACAATGCAGACACATGTTATCGCTAATTATCGTGAGTGAGCCCAGCCTTGGCGCAATTAGCACGAAGTTGTGGGTTCGAACTACAAAGAGAGGCATTTCATATGAACTGTGCTGCATTTACCTACGCCTTACCCAGCCTATAAGGAATTATAATAATCTTATTGCAAATATTTACAAATGAATTACATTATAATAAACAAAAACACATTTTTGTGCTTGTTTAAGGCTCCTTTTTGCCTTTTTGCCTGCGATCTTTGCTGCAGAGATGTCGTGCCTTGATTTGTCCAAATGATTCCGTCCCCGGATCATCGGAGGAGTCCCTGCAAAGGATAATACGATTATTTGAAGAAGAAGATGTAATCAGGGCTGCAAACACACTAAAGAACTGGGCAATGGCTCAGTTCACGGCTCGAACCAGTTAAAGTACGGTTCGTGAACCAGCTTTTCCACAGACATGAACCAGAATCACTTTTAAATGAACATGGTTCGAACATGGAATTTGGAGCTAGGACTTTCTCAAAATTCTTTTGATATGAACCAGAACCACTTTTAAATGAACATGGTTCGATTCATAGGAAACTGGTTTGGTTCAGGCTTCGATTCATGGTAAAGGGAATTTAAATTTTTCGAACCTGCTTGCAGCCCTGGCCCTAGCTGTGCTTACTGAACTTCGGAGAGGTCGCTGTAATCGCCATAATCAACGGGCCGCTGGCAGAGGCAACATTTGCCATTGGACTCACGGAAGCAGACCTGGCAGTAGACGCCCTTGCAGCCGGGCGTATCGCACCTTACGCGTGTCGAGCTGAAAAGGGCAGGGTCCTGGTTCAAAACAGACTCAACTGAGGCACGAGTTAATCTACACTAACGAGCTCAATAGCTGGGCGCACAGAATGCACACATCCTCGCCTCGAACGGGCCAGAAACAGAGGCAACAGCAGCACCTAAGGGAGGGGCGGAGGTCAAAGGGTCATTAGGTCATCAAATACCAGGCAATAGAGGGAACTACGCACCGGAGAAGCTTGTCCAGGCAGCCGCCGTGTCCGCCCGCCTGCTGGTGCCTAAAAAGGGCGCGTGCCTTGCGACGGGCCATCTTCAAGAAGCAGCCTAAGGAGGACGAAGAGCGAGAGCTTAGAGTCTAAATAGGATTGGGTTTGAACCGGCGCCCACCTCGCTTCTCGATTATCTTCCGCTGCAAATACTGCGCACGCACATGGGCGCGTTCCGGATAGAATCTCTGCATGATCAGGTGACGCAGACGCAGCGCATAGGGCTCCGTCAGCAGGATGAGCCAGGCGAGCAGACAGAGCAGCAAGATGCCCGCATAGTATCGATAGTCCGGCTCGACGGGCTGAGGCAGACAGGACTTGGAGTCCAGCCTGGTCTTCTGGGTGATGGGACGAAAGGCATTCGCAATGCCTCTCATAATGTCGCCCACAAAGCCGCCGCCCTCGATCTCCAGATCCACGTAGGCGGGTATCTCCAGATCGTCCTGCTCCTCGCCATAATACGCAATGCTGTCCAGCAGCCAGAACAGGCCGTAGTCCATCAGGCAAATGCTGCCCAGCTGGACGCACGTGTTCAGCATAAAGAACCCATTCTCCGCCAGCATCAGGCACTCGCCGCCCGACAGCCGCAGGCTGGTTAGCTGCAGTTTGGATTAGGGCTAGATTGATTGGCTGGCCAATGGATGGACCTTCAAGTACTTACCTTCAAGTACTTGGCGCGTTCCAGACTCTTCAGGGGCAGAGCTGTGGGCTGGCCCTTTGCCTCACAATCCCTCTCGATGGCATAAAGCGCGCTGGTTAAATAAATATTCTGATACTCCCGACCGAGCATATATCGCAGATAGAAATAGATGGCCCTGTGATAGTTGATATACTTAATATGCTAGCTGACATTAAGCGGCTTTGCGCGGGCTAAGCATTTTGTGAGGTTTTACCTAACAGTTTTCCACCCATATTCCACAACCTTTCAGCTCAGAGGCCTACAAAACGAATTAGATTTCCATCCATTAACTAGTTTTTAATGTTAAAATTTAAAAATAATAATGCTTCCATCTAAACCATTCTCTATCTCATCTATAGCGGGGTGCTTCTCGGAATAAACGTTATGAATTTCCACAAAGATCTTTAGAATTGAGTTTAAAACCGATCGGATAAAACAGAAAAAAACATTTTCCACCTATTTTTCACATTTGTGAGTGGATATGGCCCAAGCCCAGTTCCAGCTTAACTGCTTTTATAAATGGAAATTTCTAGGGGTTGAGCCTGCATTGGCGATTACAAGGTCAATCAATGTCAGTCTGTCAATCAGTCAGTCAATCACAGTCAGTCAATTAGTCAGTCAATCACAGTCAGTCAATCAGTCACTCAATCAATCAGTCAATCACAGTCAGTCAATCAGTCAGTCTATCAGTCGGTCAATCAGTCAGTTAATCAGTCAATCAATCAGTCAGTCAATCAATCAGTCAGTCAATCACAGTCAGTCAATCACAGTCAGTCCAATCAGTCAATCAATCAGTCAGTCAATCACAGTCAGTCAGTCAGTCAATCAATCAGTTAGTCTATCAGTCGGCCAATCAGTCAGTCAATCAGTAGTCAATCAGTCAGTCAATCAGTCACTCAATCAATCATTCAGTCAATCAAGCTGTTTTATATGATTTATATAGATATGCTTGCCTACTTGATGAATATGGCCAGCAGCATGATCCAGCAGAGCAGATCGAGCCAGCTCTGGAATAGGATGAATGGACGCAAACGTTGCTGAATATCCTGCATGACCTCGTCGCCCACATCGGAGAGGTTCTTGGACGCGTTCGTATGGAAGTAGAAGTCGTGGTCAAAGCTAATGCTGACATCGAACATCTGCTCCAGCTGGGCCACAAACTCGTAATAGCCTGGAGGAGGATTAAACGGCAGAGATGGGGCAGGATAACACGATGAGGACTTACGCTTCATGATGGTGTCGAGGATCTGCCAGCTGCCATCCCAGACGCCGGCGCAAAAGACGTCCACCAGCCGGGCGGGATAGCAGAGCGCCAGGAAGAGCTTTGCAGCATGGCAGAGGGACTTGAGCATGCCCAGCCTGGCGCGGCACTTGGCCTGGGCGCGCTCAGCTGCCTGCTGGCAGCGTGTCCAGGGCGTGCCCAGCTCCGCGTTGCACAGCTCCAGCACAGACTCCAGCCAGGCGGCGCACACCTTGAAGGCATCAACTGCAAGCGAGATGAGCAGCATGAGCAGGCGCAGCAGCAGGAGAGAGTGTGGAGGACTCACTGATGACCAGCAGGTAGCTCTGGATGCGCAGCA